>NW_028321911.1:2121212-2272727 GCF_036245765.1 Copidosoma floridanum
TTGAAAAGTGTACAAGTGCCTAGACATCATGATGCTCAAGCTTTTGAATGCAGGTAAAAATGAGAAAATGATTTCAAGTACCAAATTTCTTTAAGAAATTATTTACTGTGTAATAAATGTGATTATTTTCTTTTTTCAGTAATACTGTCGAACGGGTCTGTGATTTGCAATCGCATGTTGGTGCTTCTGAAGAAATTGAAATAACAGAAAAAGAAGCCGAGGCCAGTAATGATGACGCTGCTGATGACAATGGTATCTGTATATTCTGTGACAAACAACGGAAAAAAATAAAAGGTCGGTGGTTCGATGCTACTTTATGTACAAATTCAGACATAATAAGTAACGTAAGGTCGTCGGCAATTGAATTAGACGAACTCGATATTGTTGCCCGAATTGGGGAGAATTGTAGATGTATTTTTTATCATCGATTGTGTAAAATATCATTTGAAAATAAATTGCGATTAGTTCGATTGGCAAAGAAAGAACGAAATGAATGGCACCAAATTCGCGAAGAAAATAAAGAAGCTTTCACGGCAGTCGCAGAATTTGTACGCGTCAATGTAATTAATGATAAGCAAAGTTTTTTTAAATCTTATTTGAGAAGCTTATATGCCGAAGAATTTAAGCGATTGCACCAAGTGTGTGACGAAAATTCATGTGATACATGACATTTAGAAGAAAGATTATTAACCACATTCAAACGTAAAATTTCAATACGTTTCATAAACAATATAAAAGTTGTCGTACCATACGGTGCCACACTTTTAGAAGCAGACCTGCCTCGCATATCACATGACAATGACATTCGTAAAGCAGCTCACCGATTAAGAGAGGATATATTTAATGTGACTATAAAAAAATTATCTCACGATTACAGTGCGGAGAATCTGATAAAGGGTGAATGTGAAATTCCATTATTATTACAGACTTTTCTGACCACTGTTTTATGCGGAACAAATGGAAGACGGAAAAATAGTGAGTATACGCAACGTGCAGTGTCATCGATAGCCCAAGATATTATTTTTGCTGTAAAGAAAGGGCAAGTGAAAACATCAAAGCACATTTCACTTGGCCTCGCTGTAAAAAGCTTAACAAACAGCAAAAAAATTATCAATATTCTTAACAAATTCGGGCACTGTTGTAGCTACAGCGTTCTGGAAGGGATTGAAACGGAAGCTACCTTTACTACCATGAATGCGAATGAATTATGTCCCCAAGAGATTCACCGCGAACCGACTTTATGCACAGGTGTTGCGTTTAAAAATTTCGATAGATTTGTAGAGACTAGTTCAGGTAAAGATACCTTACATGACACCGTAGGCATAATTTTTCAAAATATTGACGACAAGGTTATAGATACGACTCAGCGTGTTGAATCTGATTTCGATTCTTACAACGATATTTCCAATGACACATGCGAACATGAAACAACTAAAAAAAGGAGACGAACAGTAGATGCTGTGACATTTGACATTGAACCATAAATAAAAAAACCAAAACTCCATGAAACTTTACTATCACTTGCAGACCCTCGACGATTAATTTCACCATACTCTGTAACATCTGTTACAGATATCAAATTTGCATGGATGTTATCGCATTATTTACAGTTGCAAAATATTCCGATGTGGGTGGGATATAATAGTATCATTTTTAAAGATCTGAGTCACAAACAAATTATTTCTTATTTAACGACTATTAATGAGTCTCCAACTAGTATCGCTGTTGTTAAATTAACACTCGATCATTGCCTTAAAATAAAAAACGAGTGTCATCAAAAGTACATTCAAGTTACGTACGATCTTACTGTTGCCAAAGAAGCTATGCGAATTCAAAGTGAAGAAGCGCCTATATATAATGAAATATTTATTCATTTAGGCGAATTCCATGTAGAAATGGTGTATTTTAAGGCAATAGGAAAGTTTATTGATGCTTGTGGAATTACTAACATTCTCGTAGATTGCGGTTTAATAGCTAATGGATCTGTCAATAGATTCATTTCGGGAAAATTTTTCAGTAGATGCAAATATTTACATCAGCTTCTCAGTTTAGTTTTCGAAATGTTACATTTTGAACGTTTTCTCAACGATGAAAATATAGAGATTTCTGATGATGTTAAACAATATATTATTGATTTTGCCAAACATAAAAGTGAAAATTTGAGAATGGACAAACAGAAAGTATTGCATCTTATTGATAAATATGATTTATATAAAAAAGAAACTCTCTTAGGACGTCATGGTAAGACCCCGCAGTTCTATGCACTGTATATACAAGCCATAGACAACTATATGATTATGAATGCTGGTGTAAGAAGAAGTGATTTGCAATTATTTACGAGTGTGCTGCCAAAAATAACAAATTTTTTTTTTTCTACAATCAGCAAAATTATGCTCGCTACTTGGTCAAATATTTAGATAATTTAATAAAAATCGATACAACACACCCTGGCTTACGCGAAGAACTTGAAAACGGTTCTTTTGGAATTAAGCGTACAGAGAAACCTTTCTCGAGACAGCCAATCGATTTAACGTTAGAGAAAACGATAAATTTTGATGCATCCAGTAAACTGACAGGTATTATTCATTCCAGTAATTCTATAGCAGCGCGTCAACGTTGGGCTCGCAATCACAGTCTCCGTACAAAAATTATTAGTTACATTATGAGTGAATCTGGTCTTCTTCAAAAGCAGGACGTGACGAATGATTTAAAAAAATATAGAATTAAAAATAGTTCATCTCATATTGAAAAACTGTTATTTACTGTAAGGGAAACTATAAATCCATTTTCTTGTGATTTAGATACAGATGAACTATTCAATATTTCTACAGGAGAATCTGCAGCTGAAAGTATTGCTGACAGTCTTTTAAATGTTTATACTAAGGGTGAAGAAATGCAATTAAAATTTATTGAAGAATGTGCAGTAGATGGGAATAGATTTGAACTAGCTATTTCACGTAATAAATATTTAACTTTTGCCGATTTAAATAAAGTAAAAAAACAAAACCCTAAGGTTAAACAATTACAACTGCAGAGAGACTTATTCGGGCAGTTGTTACGGATTTCTCTTGAAAAAACTCTAAATATTGATAAGGTATTATCTTACCCGTTAACGCCTGTACCACTAGCCTTATGTCATCTTGATGGTTCCATATGTATAACAGAAAAAGCTAGTTTGATGCATTTGTTTGAAAAAAGATCTCAGAGCGAACGGCCTGAAACAACGGATGTTATAATTTATGATGGTTTTTTTCTGTTTCACCAAATGAAAGATATTTCGGTAACTTTTGGCAATATAAGTTCAAAAATTTTTCAAAGTTTAATGAGAACTACAGCTAAGACTGTTATTATAGTATTTGACAGATATTTTACACCTTTAATAAAAGATTATGAACACTCCTTAAGAGGTGTTCATAAAAAACAATCCTTTACTATCCGTAGTAGGGATCAAACGCGAAAAACGGACTTTAGTGTAGAGTTAAAAAATATTCACTTCTAAAAAAGTTTGATAACATTTTTGATGGATGACTGGGCATCAGATGACTTTGGAATTTTCTTAGGAAATAAAGTATTATATGTTAATTATGACAAGTGTTATCGTTATGAAAATATTGATTGTAAAATGAATGTAACTGAAGTTGACGAGTTATCTTGTTCTCAGCATGAAGAGGCAGATACAAAAATTGTTTTTCATGCTTGTCATTTATCAGACGAGGCAAACGTTACAATTAGATGTTCTGATACTGATGTACTTATAATAATGTTAAGTAATATGATGCACGTTAAAGCAGATATTAAAATTTATGTGCACGTTGGCGTTGGAACAAGACAGCGTTTCATTGATGTAAATAAACTACATGAAAGTTTAGGGGATGATTTATGTTTAGCACTACCTACTTTTCACGCTCTAACAGGATGCGACTTCAATCCCGCTTTTTTCAGATAAGGAAAAAATCGTCCATTTAAAATACTTGAAAAAGAGCATAAATTTATAGAAGCTTTTTGTAACGTGACTGATCTTAATGATATTGACAATTCAATCGAATTACTTGAGGAGTACATTTGTCGAATTTATAGTTACCGTAAAATAAAATGTATTGATCAAGCGAGAGTTGCGGCATTTTATAAGACATACAAATTCAATGACAAAGATTTTATTTTTCAAATGACTAATAAAAACTTCGATGGATCTTCCTTGCCTCCATGTAAAGCAGAGTTAAAACAGCATATCCTAAGGTCCATATATATTTCAAATCTTTGGCGAAAAGCGCATTGTAAATACCTTGATGATCTTTCAATAACAAACTTTGGATGGAAAATAGAGGAAAACATATGCTGTTTTAAATGGTTTGAAGGTGACCAGTTACTGCCACTCATCGACGAAATCATACTAGACAATACCATTGAAAAAAATGAAGGTACTCTAGTATTTATTAAAAGTTCCTTTAAAATTTATAGCAAGTACTCAAATATTATTTTATTCCAGATCAATCAGAGGAAATAAATGACAGTGATATTGGCCACCCGATGGAAAATTTAGAAACAGAATTTTCGGATGACGATTCCAATTCCTCCCCAGAATATTCAGATGAAGATGAAGAAATTGATGATATATAATTTTTAATGTCAGGTTTTATTTAACAAATGTAATAAACAATGAATAATTTTATTGATTTACATAGTTTCTTTTATTATTTCAAATATTCATATGTTATTAGTCACACTTACGTACTGTTAATTACTGTATGCGCACTATACCAATGAATACGTTGGATATTAACTATTTTTACTTTGAAAGTAGTGTAAGAACTCTTTTGGTCTGCGTTCAAGTTGTAAGAACTTTTTTTTCTAATTATTCATGGTTCAAACTTCCCTCTCATATACATAACTAAGGGAACAAAATTTGACACCACCCTCAAAAAATATCACATGATTTGCACTCTGTAAGAACAACTTTTCCCCGCTTGTCAGGTGTAAGAAACGTTTTTTCATTAATTATTTATTAAAAACTTACTACCATTTAAGTTTCAAGATGAAAAAGATTTGACAAGAGTGCTTTGAAAAATAACATATTTTTTATTAATTTTTACATCCATGTCCCGCTAAACGACCTCGGTAATATCATGAACCTTTCTTACTTTACTAATATAACTAATTCTATTCATATGGCTGTGAATAAGATTTGACACACATTTTGTCGCAGGCTCCCGGTCTATTCTCAATAAATCCGAGGCGCGCCGCGAACGAGTGCATCGCATTATTGCTCGAAAACCGCGTCGATTTAATCAAAACGGCCGTCCTCGCCCCCTTTCAGATACTCAAACAAGAAAAATAATTATTAGCCTTTAGCCCCGCGTCCCACCTACGCGCCCAGTGCGAGTCCCGAGTTATTAAGCGAAAGCTTAGGCTCAAATAATAAGTTGCGCTAACGTAACAATAGATTTCCTGTACTTTAAAAATTTATGTATTTTATTTTTACCATAATGTATCCAATTACATTTAATTTTCACTTACAATATGTGATTAACTGTAAATTTATTCGAAGTTCTGGCATTCCAGGAAAAAGGTTTTTTGCTTGCTATCTTCCTATGAGCGGGACAGCTGCTTCTGTATCCACTTTGATGGTGACTTGCTTATTGTTTAAGTAAAGGGTTTTAAAAAACCAGGTATGGATCGCGGAACCCCCGGCTGAAGTGAAACTTCCAACTCAAATGTTAATAAACTCGGTATAATAAAAACTGAGAAATATAGAGTACACCTAATTTCAATGGATATTTAAGAATCCCACATTGAAATAGTGAAAATTTTAATATTATACCGAAGTCGAGCTCGTGCGTGCATAGAATAATACATACACCTTAATATATTACTTATGTTATGATTCGCGCATTCTAAGTACCTCCTTGTTTGCTATGATAAATGTAATACATGTACAAATTGTTGGTCATGTAATGCAGAATGAAACAAAAATTTTCAGTGTACTGCGGCGAAAGAAGAAAATTAGCCTGGATTCGATGCTTTGGCAGAGAGCGCTGGCTTAACTGGCGAGGAGTGGATGTCCTGAACTATTATGTCTTTTACTGGAAAAAATTATACAGTGACGAATGAACCCGATGTACCATGGTGCAGAGAGTATAAGCTTAATTGACAAGGTATTTCACCGGAGGTATTTCCACTGTGCCCGTGGTATGATAAGTATGATATCAGTTAAATGATTGGCAAAAATGGGTGCAGAAATACATCCCCACAAGTAGGTGGTAAGTGGGTTGCTCTGGAGACTAGGCCAGTAGGCTGTTGCGTTAATCCGATAAAAAAAATTCTTGGGACATTTTTTTCTTAATTATGTACGCATAAGTCTCTTTTAAGCAATATATATATATTAGTTATGGCAAAAAAATTATTTCTGTAACAGAGAAATTGGCAAATTATTAGCAAAAAAATATTTCGCCAATACCGTTTAAATGAATCTTTTAGATATAGAAATACAGCAGTAGTTACGCTGGTTTCAGTTCAGAGTCATCACGACCGTCATTATGTTGTAAGGCCGGTTGTTCTTCTCCAATGAGTAACATTGATATACCTGTATTGATTGTGTGAGTGTGTGGCTGCGCTGTGTAGGCTTTAGTTCCTGTAGTAGAGTAGTATAGTATGTAGTTCAGTATTAAGTTGGTCATAGTCGCGTGCACACGCATGATTGTTAATTATTATGAACGTTTAAAGTAATACATGCATTTATTGGTAAACATACGACTACATTGAGTCTATTTATTTGTTCACTGCCAGCTTACAATTATAACACATTACTCTGTAATAGTCGCTGCAAAAAAACTAACTCGATGGCAAATATTGAGCAAAAGAATATGCTAAAAAGCCTATTATGATGAGTGTTCGAGATCCAGAGACATAAAGTTGGCAAGTCAACATGACCATTTTTTTAGGAAATGGCTAGGGGTAAATAACTCTATTACTGCGTTGATACCAACTGCTGCAGACTCGTCAATTCGTCGTGTTATCCCACAAGTGGCGCATCTGTCGGATTTCAGTGGAACTAAAATCTGACACCGTATAATATAGGTTGTGTTGTATATTTGTGAACTGTGAACCACTGACTTGATGTATTAGAGGAGCCACCTAGTAGGTGCACCACATTACATGCATTCTGTTATGTACCGTTCGGCGTCACGCCAGACCTATTTCGAGTGTTGGCCAAGCTCGATCTCTCTTGTGCATTACCTTGTATCTATTAACGAATAAAGACTAAAGAATATATATATGTATGTATAGACTTCTTTAATAAATAGGCAAAAACATCACAGTGGCGACGAGGATTAAAACAAAAAACAAAAAGAGATAAATGCGTGTTAAGAAAAGCAAAAAAAAAGTGGAACAATGGAGTTTAAAGGAAAACCGATCGGAGAGCTTACTAAAGATGAGTGGGAGCAATTTACAAGCGACGTAGTAGATGAAAGCGAGAAAAATGCACAGGAGAGGGCAAGGATAAAAGAAGAGAAAAAAAGTGGGAAGCAGCAAAACTACTCACAAACTTAGCGGGTGAACAAGTACAGCGAGTCACTTCGAACACTATAATTAAAGGTACCATTGGTAATCTGAGTGAATACGTATTGGGGAAAAGAAGTCGTTGTGGTTTGATCGTTTCCAAGAATACTGCAGTGTTGATAAAGTGCCCTCAAATAAACACGTACCGCTGTCCGTAATGCTCATAGATAAGGGCGCGTATGAGCTTCTTCACAACTTGTGTTCACCACTCACACTTGTAACGTAACAATTTAGTGAGTTGGAATAAGTTATGAGAGAGCACTTGCAGCCAGCCCCATGTATACACGTTCAGAGAGTGTTGACAGTAGCTGGGCGAAGATGTTAAGACATACCTGGCCAATTTAAAAAGGCCACATAAGGAGTACGATTTCGGTCCAAAGCTAGAGAGCAGCCTCCGCGACCAATTTGTGTGGGGACTAGCAAGTCAATCCATCAAACAAAGATTACTGAGGGAAAAGGACCGCTCGTATCATAGTGTTTGAGATTGCATAATCAATGGAATCGGCCGGGCGTGATGCCGCCAAAATGCACGTGGGCGTTGACACGTTGAACTTTGTAAAAGATAGGAAGCGATCGACGACAGGACTAAACGAGAGCAAACGTGTTTTTGCTGTAGCAAAGCAAATCACCGTAAATGCGAGAGTTGGTACAAAAATTTCAAATGCAAAATTTCAAATGTAGTAAAACCGGACATCTTTAAGCAATGTGCAAGAGCAAAGAGGGATCAATTCCTGGAAAACAAGGTAAACAACAGCTGAAGAAAGCGAGCGTGGATAGACAAGATTTCGTGGAAGAGGACAGTGAGACACGGTTGCTGAGTGAAGTGTATGATTCTATGTTCTGTTTGCATAAGGGAAAACATGTGAGCAAATGTGTAAATCAGTGTAGTGAACCACTATGTATTAGTGTCAAAGTTGCGCGAAAACCGTTGCGTCTCAAAGTCGATACAGGATCCCCCGTCTCGGCCATTTCGGAGAAAATTCTCAATGAGCATAAACACCTGCGCGAACTTCCGTTGATTACTACTAAGCGCGTTTTTAAAACATACCACGAACAAAAGTTGACGCTATTAGGATTACTCCGTGTACACGTGACGCGTGAAGGCCTCTCAGTAGTACTTGAATTGTTTGTTATACCGAGCCATGTGAATACACCTATCATGGTCCGAGAATGGTTGCATGCGCTGGGTATTCTTGAACTAAAGGATGGTTGTGATCTGAGTAATATTAGTATCAATGCCAATGCTATACGTGAAAATAAGGCCCCTATGAGTGCCCTATTAGCAAGTTTAATCAAGTTTCTTCGAATCGAGCGGGTTTATATCTCAGTGCCAAATTCATGTTGCATCTGAAACCAGATATTACACCTGTGTTTAGTAAGGTGCGGCCGGTACCCTTCGCGATGCGCAGCAAGCTCGAAGAAGAGATTGTACGGCTAGAGAAAGCGAAAATTATCGAACTGATTAAAAGTAGTGAGTGGGCCACTCCGGTAGTCCCAGTACTCAGATCTAATGGCCAAATTCGTTTATGTGGTGACTATAAAACCACGCTAAATACATGTTTGTTTATCGATAAATACCTGATTCCTTGAATCAGTGACATGTTGTCAAAGCTAGAAGGAGGGAAGTTTTTTTTGAACTTGGACTTAGCGCACGAATACCAACAAATTGAGTTAGACGCCAAATCAAAAAATCTAACAACTATTACGACACGTAAAGGCCTGTATAAATATAATAGGTTAGCACACAGGATATCATCAGCCTCGGGCTTATTCCAGAGAGAAATGGAAAACATGTTAGGTGGCATTCCTGGTGTGTACGTATTTTGATGATATGTTTGTGACCGGCAAAATGCGTGAAGAGCATGATAAGAGATTGCATGAAGTTTTAAAGTGTTTTCTCGATAAAGGATTGACAGTTAAGTTAAAAAAATGTGAGTTCACTCAAACAAAAGCAAATTTTTAGGATATCAGCTAGATGTAAAAAGGGACTCAGTGTTGATCAAAGTAAAATTAATGTAATTTATAAGATAAAGATTCCTGCAAATGCAAAAGAATTGCAATCTTTTATTGGTGCTCTCACTTATAATGCCAAATTTATAAAAAGCTACGCAATATTGATAAATCCGTTATACGAATTATTGAAAAAGGATGTTGAGTGGCGTTGGACCCCAGAACGCAATAGGGCATTAGAAGAGGCAAAAAAACGATTAATGTCTCATGATGTGCTTGTACACTATCATTCTGAATTGCCAATTAAGATCACGTGTGATGCCTCACCCTTAGGTCTGGGAGCAGTGCTCTCACATACCTTCCCGAGTGCTGAGACAAAAACTATAGCGTATGCGTCTAGAGTATTGAACCCAGCAGAAAAAAATTACGCGCAACTTGACCAGGAGGCATTAGCACTTGTTTTTGGCGTGAAATTGTTTTACCAATACGTGTATGGGCATAGTTTTGCGCTTAAAACAGATCACAAACTACTCTCGTACATTTTTAGTAAGAAAAAAGGAATTTTGCAAATGGCCATGAGTCGTGTACAGTGGTGGGCCGTTTTCCTATAAGGTTATGATTTCGATATCAAGCACATTAAGGAGTCGGAAAACGGACCAACTGATGCCCTATCGAGGGTTCTCACAAACGATATAGCGACATACAAAGTAATAGCGAATGAGGAGATTACATATTTTTAAATTTTTTTAGGGATAAGGCTGATTGGATCAATGTGGATACAGTGCGTGAAAAGACTTAAAAAACGCTATTCTAAATAAAATCGTGACCTTTTTACGAGACGGTTGGCCTGCGAAAGTACATAAAAAATTTCAATTTTTGAAGAACAGGCAACTCGAACTAACTCTTGAAAATGATTGTATCTTATGGGGTCATAGATTAGTCATCCCAGCCAGCCTACAACCCCTATAGTTTTGAAGGAATTTTAAGTTGCCCACATGGAAATTGTGAAAATAAAGGCTCTGGCTAGGTCGCATGTTTGGTGGCCAGGAATAGACAAGGCAATTAAAAATGTGGTCAAGTCTTGCAAGTTTTGCCTACGGTACAATAGTGACCCGCCCCGGGCTGCACTTCATGTATGGAAACGGCCAGATGCACCAAACCAGCGCCTTGATATCGACTTTTGTGGTCCGGTAAATGGATACATGTATATCGTAATCACCGACGCCTACTCAAAGTGGGTTGATATTCGCGAACTACACGACATCACGGCGGCCACCACTATTAAGGTGCTGAAAGAGTATTTTAGTGTATGGGGGCTACCAGGGATAATTGTGTCCGATGATGGACCATTCTTTACGTCAGAGGATTTTCAAAGGTTTTTACAAGTGAAAAACATTAAGCATATTTGAACGGCTCCTTATCATCCTGCTTCGAATGGTGCTGCCGAGAACGTGGTTAAGTCGTTTAAGGCTAAATTTAAATTATTGATTCAGCAAATGCCACGGCATGACACTTTATTTTAGTACTTATTGTTGTACCGTACGTCACCCTACTGTACTACCGGATGCCCTCCGGCATTTCTGCAAATGGGTAGGAACTTAGAAATGGGACTAAGCTTGATTGACGTAAATGTACGGGCGACGGTGGAGAAAAACCAAACTAGACAAAAGTTGTATTTTAAGGGCTATCGTACGACAGAATTCTCCGTCTATGGCATTGTAATGGCGAAAGACGTAACCAGGAATCAGTGGCACCGAGCGGAGGTAGTTGATAAAATAAACCCTGTGTTGTATAGCATAGATTAGGCGATGGCAGGGTTTAGAAAAGACATTTAGACCAGTTGAGAACATGCGAGGATAACTTACAATCACCTATAATTTATAATTAACAACGGCTGACAATAACTGATGTAACCGTGAGCGTACCCGATCCAGACCTTCCGAATCGTTTGTCTCCGCCGTCCACTACACCATTATGTCCTGAGCAGGCTGCATGCAACGCACCCAGTATTAAACCCGATTTTACTTAAATTAAGGTGTTAAGAGCAGTGTTTTTTGTTAATACATATTTGAAACGATTTTAATGGAAAACTCGAAAGTGTGTTTATAATCCAAAAATTTTGATTATTGCATTGTAAAATAAAGATTTTGATCAAAACAGTTCAATTATTTCTTTAAAAAAACACGCACACACACACACACTATAAATAAATGAAAATTATGTGTAAGCTTACAAATTTTATTATTTGAAATCCATACTCTAAGTTACAAGTGGTTGTAAATACAAGTTATAAATTATAAGTGTTGTGTATTTGTATTCGGGATTAAATGAAAGGAGTACACTAGGAATGTAACTTAATGATTCGTTTATTCAATACTCTTGAGTACATGTGTGCGCTAGTTGGCAGTTACACGCGGACTCCTCGCTACTCGCTCGCTTTATATGCTTGTACTTCTGACCCGTTTACACTTCTATGCCCTACGTACATAGACCCGCACACACATACTCTTCGCGTTCGCTCATATGTGTGTAAACATCGACTCTCACCTAACACTTTCCCCCGACGAAGAATTTTTACCTTCGCGATCAGATAAGTAGTGTTTAATGTGTAATGTAATATTTCAAATGGGTTGGAACTTTCCGTTCCCTTAAAGGAAATACACGAATTATTCTTGGTGTATGTAATTCTTCGTCATTCGTGGAATCATCATTCTTTTGTTGTGGCGTATCTTTTTTTAGTCTTTTTCCCCGTCCTCTGACTCGTCTAACAGGTAGACTACTGTCTTTTCCTGACTCTGTAGAGACATTACTGCCTATAAACGAGGTTGACTCTGAAAACCATGAAGTATTAAGATTATTTGTTATTGCTTTTGGTTCTATACGCGTCATTGCCATCTCTTCTTCCGGAAAAAAAAATTCAGGAAAAATTTCTTTCTCTTGTCCATTTTCTATACGTCGCAATTGATTTATGTGTCGCAACCATACTCTCCCATCATGTAATTTAATTTCATAATGTAATTAACCTGTTCGACGCACTATTTTACCAAAAATCCATTTCCTCTTTCTCCGTACTTCCTTCTTGCCACACTATCTTCTACTTGAATTCTTCTGTATTTTCTATTGTCATTAAATTCCGCTCTTTTTGTAATTTCACTCGGTTTAATTAAATCTAACCTACATCTTATTTTTCTACCGATCATTGATTCAGTTGGCGGAGCCCTTGTAATTGCATGAGGCATTTGACGATATTGTGCTAAAATGAATTGCAAATCTAATTGAAGTTTTTCTTTATGCTGTAATTTTCTTAGTGCTGATTTTATTGTTTGCACGTATCTTTCGGCTTGACCGTTCGTCGCTGGGTGAAACGGAGCCGTTTTTTATGTACAATACCATTGGTCTTAATAAATTCCTGGAACGTTGTAGAAGTAAAAGTCCTACCATTATCAGATACTAAAATCTTAGGAATTCCAAATCATCCAAAAATTTATATGCAAACAGTAATCGTCGATTTACTTAACATATCGTTTACGATATGCACTTCTGGCTACTTCGAAAACGCATCTACTAAAATGAAAAAATATTTTCCAATAAATGGCCCGGCAAAATCTATGTGCACACGATCAAACGGTGCTTTTGCTGGTTCCCAAACATGTATATCTGCTTTGACCGGATTATTTTTGTATCTTTGGCATTGTAAGCAGTCTTCTGCAATTTTTCTATATCGTTACTTATGTTCGGACACCAGCAATGCCCTTGAGCTAGACCTTTCATTTTTACTATTTCGAAATGACCGTTATGTATTTCTTGTAAAATCGTTATTCGTAATTCTTTCGGTATAACAACTTGATGATTTCGTATCAGTACCCCCTGTTCTAAAGTAAATTCACGTGAATCGATGCACCAAGTTTCTTTTGCCGTAAGGCTTTTTCCAATTTTTAATGAAGATATTACGTATGGTAATTCACGATCTTTATGTGCTCTTTCTAGTACGGTATTTGCATCGACCGACAAAATCTCAAACGTATTTATATAGAATAAATCAATGGTGTTGATGTTTTCTTCCACGGTAATTACGGGTAGTCTAGATAGACCGTCTGCGTTGCCATTATTCTCCGATTTCTTGTACTCAATAGTGTATTTCAAACCACGTAGAAATATCGCGTAATGTTGCATTCTCATTGCACTGTATCGTGGCAATTCTTTGTTTTTTGCAAAAATTTGTGTAAGTAGCCTATGATCCGTAATTAGTATAAATTTTTTTCCCGTAGGGATATTGATGAAAAAATTTTATATCATAAACAATGGCATACGTTTCTTTATCTATCTGACTATATTCTCTCTGTTTTGTATTCAATGTTTGTGAAATGTATTATATTGGCCTTTCAGCCCCACCAGGGAAACGATGTAATAACACTGCCCCAACATATGGGCTCGCATCCGTTGCCAGTACGAGAAGTAAATTTGGGTCATAACACGTTAAACATTGTTCACTAGTAAAAGCTTTCTTTGCTTCGAGAAATGCCTTTTCCTGGTGGTTTAAGCACGTACATTTATTTTGTACACGTAAAAGTTCATACCAAAGTTTTAAAATTAAACTTACGTTCTTTATGAATCTACCGTTATAGTTAGAAAATCCAACAAAATCTGGTAATTCTGAAATATTTGTTGTTCTTTTCATTTTTTCTATCGCTTATAATTTTTGTGTATTTTTGTGTAATCCGTTTTTATCTATTACGTAACCGCAGTAGTAAATTCTTGAAGCAAAATGTTCATATTTATCTCGATTTAATTTTATATCGTATTCACCCAGTACTTTAAAAACTTCTTCTAACCTTAACATGAGCTCTGTACAATTTTTAGCTGCTATTCGAATATCATCTAGAAAAACTTTAACGCCTTTAATACCGTGAATTATGTTTTTCATTTTCTCTTGCCAAATTTCTGGTACTGGGGCTACACCGTACAATAGACGATTACATTTAAATAGTCCCCGATGTTTATTAATCGTTAATAAGTTAGCACTCTTGTCATCGACTTGTAATTGTAAATAAGCTAATTTAAAGTCTAATTTTGCAAACGCAGTACAACCTGCCATTCCTGAGAAAAGTTCTTCCACTGTAGTTAGCGGGTATTTCTAATTTTTAATCGTGGACTTATTGTAACATTATAATCTCCACAAATTCTTACTTGATTATTTTTCTTAAGCACAGGTAGAACAGAAGTTGCAAAATCTGAAGTGTCAACTATTTCTGAAACTCCTTCTTTAATGAGTAAGTCTAATTCTTTATCTACTAAAGGTATTTATTTGAACGGTAAGGTCCTGGACTTGAGAAAAACGGGTTTAACGTCTTGTTTTAGTATCAATGACGCTTGAATATCGTGTATTGCGTTTATATTCTCGTTCGTAATGTTTTTTTTTTTTATTTAACAATTTCTCAATCAACGTATTCTTTTGCATTTCTGAAATATCTACTTGTAAAATTAAATCGAATAAGACATTTATTCCATTTTCTCTAATAATTTTTTTTATCCATTCACGCCCCATCAGCGACAATCGTTCGATATTCGTAATGTTTAATTTTCCTGTACTATGCAAATTTTCGCATTTAAAATCTACTGTAATGTACCCTATAACAATTATTTTTCGCTTACATACGTACGTAATCAGCTAGATCTGTTCGTAACACTGGTACTCCTGAAAAAAGCTGTTTTACCTGCTCTCTTCTTATGAGCGTAACGGCTTTGCTCCCGTGTCGACTTTGAAGTTGACTTGTTTTCCGTCGACCGAGAGTGTTTTGAAACATTTTTCTCGTCCGTCTTCTGTTTCGACGTCTAGTACTTCTATGCAATCCGTATCCACTGCTATCTCTTCTTCTTTCATTGCATGTAGCCAATTTCTTTTCTTAAAGCATACCTTAGCTAAATGTCCTTATTTACTACAGAAATTGCACTTGATAGTCACTGGTAACTTACGAGTATTGGCTTTATGATCGGAGCCGCACCGATAACATTTGAAATTCTTTGAATTTGAATTGCGACTTGTAGTGTTGTTGTTGCGAGTGTAAACTTGCTTGCCTTTTGAGTCATGACTTTGACTCGACTTTAGTTATGATGTACGTTGCTTGCGGTTACGTGTACTTGTCTTGGTGTATTTAACTTATACCGTATTTTGATATAACGTAATTGCTTCCTTCTCGGAAAGCTCCATTGCTAATGCTATTTGTAAAGCCTTTGTAAAGGTTATCTTTTTTGTTTCTAAAAGTCGGCCTTGAATCCGGCGATTTGAAATACCGTAAACAAACTGATTTCGTAAAGCGGTTTCCTGAAAGCTTCCGAAATTGCATTTAAAATTCATCTTTGTAAGAGTATTTGCGTAGCTTTGTGTATCTTCTCCAGGTAACTTGCCTTCTGCTTGTAAATTTAAAATTTTCTGCCATCTCGAGTACTGCTGGGGTGTATAACTCCTTAAACTTTTCTCTCAGAGTGTCGTATTATTTTTTGTAAGGATTTTTCGCTCCAATATTGTTGCACAAATTATTTAATGTGGTTTCACCTATGTAATGTAATAAAAATGGAACCTTTTCTTCTGGTGTCAGCTTTATGATTGAGAAAACTCCTTACAGTCTCTGTAGCCATCTGTACCATTCTGAAGTTCCTGGGACGAAAGGCTCCACATGTAATGATGGAGACTGCATGTACGTAATAGCAGTTGTAGTCGTATTTTTAGGTATTGTAGATTGTTCCGTTGTAGTCATTTTGGCTTACAAAAAACGAGGAACTTCAAATTCAATTACACCGAAAGATAAAATTGAAACGAAATAATAAACCGTGTTGCCTAAAGGCGCACGGCATGCCATATAAATTTTATCGCACTATTCCAGCACTTCGTGCTGCCACAACACTTTACTCGAGATCTCGCGCACTTAACAAAATCCCATCCTCCTTGCCATTTGTTGTGTATTTGTATTCGGGATTGAATTAAAGGAGTACACTGGGAATATAACTTAATGATTCGTTTATTCAATACTCCTAAAAGTACATGTGTGCGCTAGTTGGCAGTTACACGCGGACTCCTCGCTACTTGCTCGCTTTACATGCTCGTACTTCTGACTCGTTCGCACTTCCATACCCTACGTTTATAGACCCGACACACACATACTCTTCGCGTTCGCTCATGTGTGTGTAAGCATCGACTCTCACCTAACAATTAAAAACGTAAATACAAGCCAGAAAATATAATATATGTATGCAGACAAATATTCTTGTATGATTGAATGTATGCTCTACTTTGCTGGTAGTAATCATACTTGGTATTATTGTAATAAAAGTAAGTTTTCTTGTGCCTTCGGATTTTTTCTCTCTTGCGTTAAAAGTTAATAATTTCTTGGAAGTTTAAAAATGTAAGAACTATACTCATATCCTAAGAAATTATTTTATTATTATGAAATTACGAAATGGCCTTGCCAACGATAAGTATCAACTTACTAAATTATTTAATGGAATAAGTATTAAAAATATATTTATTTCGACGTAAAGGAAAAAAGTGTTTGTAACATTATTTATAAATTTAAATAAAACATAAATGAAAAAAAGATAAACCAGAGTGATGAATCGCTTAAAAAAAAAGAAAGAAAAAAAATCTAATTCTGTGCATGTAATTATGAGCATTTAGTTCCACGATTTAAATAAATAAGATTGATAGATAACATTGAAGCAAGAGCGAGAAAGCAAGAGTCAGTGAAATATATCTATAGCACATACTCGGTTGCAGTCAAAAGAAAAAAACTCGTGTCGTCGCTTGCTTTGGCTGTGCGCTCAAATATACAGCTATAATCGACATTTCCACTCCTCTCCTTGTAGGCACACATTCGGTATACCCCTTTCACGTGTCTCCAAAATGTGCGCTTATAATATATATGATCATTTCCACGCGAATCCACTCCTCTTCTCGTAGGAGCACGCTGTTCGATACGAGTCTGGTACTGTCGAAAAATGTGCGCCCGGTTCGACGGCTAGCCGCAGCGGGTCGCCCCGATCAGTGCCAAAAAGTCGTCTCGCATTGTAGCATTGGCCATTGGCGATGAAATAAAATCCATCAAAAATAAAATTATCAGTTCCATTCAGTGTGACAGTAGTTCCTTTGATTTGTCGACAAGTAAAGTTGAAGTTTACTTGAATGATACTAATGATGATTCAGTTGACGAGGATATTGCAAAGCAGTTACAGATGTTATCTCAGTCACAGCAAAGTTGTAGCTGATCAGAAACAGACTTGGATGATTTTAATAAAAAAATTATGAACAACTTCTTTTTTTAACAAGAGTCTTTTTAGTTGGTCAACAGCTTATAATAAGCTGTTACTAAAAGTGAAGGAAGCAACGAAAATAGTTTTCCATTACTGTGCAAGAAAGAATCGTTTTGTGTCTATGCAATTTAAGACACAATTTTTTATTCAGATGCCTTGGTGTTTTGTTTGGACTTATCAGGCAAAGTTGTGCTAACAATTTTGTATACATAGTACAGCTGTCACATTTTAAGTAAGTGGCATAGTATATTGGCCATTTAAAGAAGAAATCCTGCAGAGTATGATATTCTGCTTTAAATCGTAGAACTAAATGCTCATAATCATAGTAGTCGGGCAGATTTAGGTTTTGCATCCCGAAAATCGATACTAACAATTAAAAAAATTTTTGTATAGATTTCTTTTTTTTTGTTTGATGGGGCGAGGCAGTAAATATCTTCATAGAAACACAAGTTTAGGTGGTTCTTTCATGACTCCCGAGTCAAAGGTGCGTCTGTCAAGTTGATACTTATTAATGCTGCTTAAATTTTAAACAATTATTTGTTAATATTGTTTATTGAGGCAAATTACGTATTGATTAACAATTTTAGATCGTAATATACGATATAAAAGTTCGTAGGAATGATTATCTAAAATTTGCGATTAACGTCAAAATACTAGCAGTGGATGCTTACCTATGCTTTCAACATAGGAAACGAAAATGTATGCCTGTGGTTCTTTTAATATTTTTTGATTAAGTCCGTGAACACATATATTTCGAGATGGCAGTATGTTTGGAATTGCATAAGCTTTATTGTGTCAGTTTTTTACTTAATTATGTTTAGTAAATAAATAACTAGGCTACAACTTTCTGTAAAAAATGCTTAGTTGACATACGAGCGCATGTTTAGAATTAAATTTCCATTTATCATTTTCTTGCGTTTATATGCGTCAGCCTACTCTGAAATTTTGAGGGGTAGTGTATTGTAACTCAATATATAATTCCTCAAGGTTTCAAGCCACTCTGTTCATAATTATTTCATGAAAGAACCAGCTTAAAAAATTTTAAAAGACCTACGGCGTGTACTGGAGTTCCTGTATAAAAGAAGTCAAATTGCTTAAAATGCCTGCTTAAATTGTACTCGCATTACAAAGGATGCGAGACTCTAAAATTTTTAATGTGTATTGTTCCCTGTGAAGCAATAACGTTTATCAGTAAGGCATACGGTGTTAGAGCTTCTAATAAGGCTTTGTTCAAGCAGTCTGGTATTATTCATCGATTAGAGCCTACAAGAGATGGCCTAATTAAGATGACAAGGGGTTTGACAACAAATCGAGTGTTGGCAAATCTGTATACAGCTAATAATGCCACCAACATTGGTTTAAAAAAATACAATTTGATAAACAAGAGGTTTAGCTGACAAAAGATATCGCAGCTGCAAGATTTAACGGGGAAAGAACAATTCACCATCTGAAAATATTTAAGATAATGAAAAATAAAATATCGTTGACTCTTGTTCTCTATATCGACAATGTATGTACACTAGTTTCTGTTCTTGTTCATTTGAGGAACCCCATAATTGCAGATTGCTAATTTTAGACACAATGTTTGTGATTAATACATATTTTACAATGTATTGAAGTATGAACATACATTTTAAATAAAAGAGTCATTATTTTACATTTGTACACATATTTTTACTTATCACCATTAATGCACATATATGTTTGGAACATAATATTGCTTTTCCATGAACAAATTTTGACTGGTTTTCATCACACATTATGTGTCAGCAGAAATTTTTTAATTCTGCAACACAATCTCCTGTAACACTAAATTTAATTTAAATTACCTATATGTTTTAATACTTTCTTTAGTCCCTTATCAAACTCTGATTTTTCCCCACTATTACCATTTGCCAGTGGACCAAGTAAGAATCTGAAATACACTTGCTCTAACTCTGGTATATATTTATTTATTACTTTCATGTTATAATCAACATTAACTAAGACACAAGTATCATCGGAAGAGAAGTAAACAATGAACTCACATTTGTGAATATTGGAGACAAACATTCCAAATCGAACCTGACAATGATATCGGTGTTTCTTTGTCACAAGTAATTCTCCATTTTCTTTTTTTAACAATTTTATCGATTCAACTAACCCAGTAGCTGTTTTCTGTTTCCCCTCCACTGGATATTGATATTTCTATTACGTTTTTAGTGGCGCCATTAACAAGTCTATCTGGACTGTAGGCTAGCTACGGTACTTTTGGATGTGTAATTAATCCAGACCTTTCTACTTCGGCATTACATTTTTTCTCGTAGCACATGCGACTTTTCTCTTCTGTTTTTATGCCGTATGTGGTAGCAGCGTTTCACGTAAAACTAGACTGCATGTAATTCATAATTTTAGTACTCCAATCAGGCGTCTTATTACTCAAGTATGTGATGAGTTGATAAGCAGTACTTGCTGTAATTCTTTTTTCCTCTCTTGTATCCACATATTACCACTTTGTGCTTGAGTACTAAGATTAATACTGATAGATTGTTCTATAAAACAATACATCTATATATTAAAATACAAACTTCATCATAGTATAATACTGTCTTTGTTTAATACTGAGATCAAAAAATTTTCATTTCATGTCATGTAACAGAATTTCATGAGTACTAAATAGTATTGATTTATGGGTAATAAGTGAGTATATTAAGGACTTGGTAATCAAGATGAAGGCTTCCTTGGTCAAAAAAATATTCCCATTGCTTAGATTGGAATCATGCAATTGATTGAATCCTGCCTCAATGCTTCGATATCCGCGTTTCAATCTAGTCAGCATACTTGAAGAATTATCTTATGAATGAATAAATAAATTGTTCACGAAGCCTGGAAATTACATTTTTTTTAGTACTGTAATTTGTATACTTTCAACAAGACTGGTAAAGAATCCACTGATACCATTTTTTTTTTTTTTTTTTTTTTTTTTTTTCTACGAGTAACCATGACAGCCTACTGGCCTAGTAGCCGAGGCCACCCACTCACCACCTACGCGTGGGGGTGTACTACAACACCCATTTCCAACCCTTTTTACTGATATCATACCTGAATCCATAGGCACAGTGTAAGTATCTCCGGTGGAACACCTTGCCAGTTAAGCTGACACTCTCTGCACCATTGGTACATCGGGTCTACTCGCCACTGTGTAGCCTTTCCCCGCAGAGGACTCCATATTCCAGGACGTCCACTCCTCGCCGGTTAAGCCAGCGCTCTCTGCCGAAGCATCGGATCCAGGCCAATTAGCATCCACGGAGAAGCCCCATGATTCAGGGACTCCTTGCCCGTAAGGCCGGCGATCCCTGCCGGACGCCTGGCATCGGATCCGCTAATCCCGACCTATAGCCCTAACACTGTTTCACATCCACCCAGACCCGAAGACCTGTGGGACTAAGAAAAAACCCTGGAATTACTTTGAAGGAAAATTCCACGGAAAAACCCGCCCCGAAACAGCCGGGGTTACATACGAACTTTTCTCGATGAAAACAGTTTTTAAAAAAATCTGCATTCACCGGGAATCGAACCCATGACCCCTAGAACTGCGTTGTATTAGTAACAAGCACGCTTACCACTGAGCCAACGCTGCTCCTGAATTCACTGATTTCATTATCAGACACTTTAGGAACTTTATAACTACAATCCTTGACATTACCATGACAAAATTTTACCAGAGGCACGGTTTCATACATCTTCTTGATATCATCCTTGGCTTTTTTCCTCTTTTTTGTGCAGTGGCAGTACAGGTAGCATTAGCAAATGATAATTTTTTATGCCTACATTTTATCAAATATTTATAAAATCATTTCTGCAGTTACTACTGATTATTTGTTTACATTATGACAATCACAAATGTGTTGCATTCATAACATTTTTAACCTTTTACATACTTCTGCATTACTTCTTCTGCGTAATTCAATAAATCAGTAATTTCTACAAAATAACTCATTTCGACTATTTTACCCGGTTATAACAAACTGATACCTAGTGTCAATTTTCAGTTCTATTGAAATCCGACAGATGCACCACTTATGGGTTGACACGACAAATAGTACAAAAAAAAGCAGAGTGTGGGACTTGGAGTCCCCCGGTAAGAACTAAGAACGAAGTTCTCAAATGTATGTACATGTACATGTATAATAAAAGGTTACTGTAAAATACAAGGTTTGTAAATACATGTGAGTCCCATATGTATTTCTTTTTGCGGGTTACGGTGGTATATTTAGGTCTTTTCTGTACATTTCTCATGTATGAAAGGCTCGGGAATTTTTTAAAACAATTTTTAAGGTTATTGTTGGGAAAAAAAACGAGAACTATATCCTACATATTTTTAATAATTTTTCAAATATGCTGTAATTTTTCTACAAATTTTCCACCTTGATTTTATAGAAAAATACTGAAATTTGAGGTAATGTCTTCACATAACTCAGCACCTCCTTTTTGGTGTGCCACGATGTTTTTTTCCCTTCAGGAAACCTGTTAAACTTGTTATTTTTTCTATATCTTGCTTCTTTTTAAGATATGGCATATTTTTAATATTTGAAGGTTATGTGCACGCATGACCATGGATAATTATTTCTACATTATTACTATCCTGTACTAAACGTAATATAACTTTTCCAATGATTTTCCCTCTTCACTTCGAAGGTAAATTGGAAACATCATAAATTGAGGTTATGTTTTTTCATAACTCAACGCCTCTGCTTTTGTGCGTCACTATATTACAGTTCTCCTTAAAAAACCTGTAAAACTCGTTATTTTTGCTCTATCTTGTTTCCTTTTGAAGATATGGCGTACTTTACAATATTTGGAGGTTATAACATAATATAAACACTGAGATAAATACCTGTTTAATTAATGCTGGCTATCTGCATCGATCCGACATACATGCAAAAATTATTTGTTAATGTACTTTATTAAATTAATAATATAAACTAGTGTATATAGTATTAATCTTAACTACCATATTCTATACACATGCGCGCAGGCAAACATGTACACATTTGCACAGTAAAAGTATAAAGTTCACACACACACACACACACACACACACGCGCGCGCGCACACACACACTCATCATACATGGACATTTTCATGGTTGCATGTATAATTCTGTAAACAAGTTACACTCTCATACATACGTGCATGTACATATTGTATACGAGGACACTGCACACTGTAACACACTACGACACGGCAATACGAGTATGCATAACACTAAACTTATTATCATTAATATTCAAATTTGCCACCAATTTCCTACTGGTTTTGTGATTGTGGCGCCTGAGCTTAGATGGATGGGAGTTGTGTGTATGCATGTCGGCTAAAAAAGTGCTCCCATTTGTTTATTAACAGCCGTTTGCAAAAATTTTTTGTGCATTCGATTCGTAATCAAATTCTCTTTAATTTGAATTTTTTTTTTTTTTTTTTTTTTTTTTTTCGAGACAGCGAAAATGGGAGTGCACACTTTTTTCATCCCTGCGCTATCCCCTCTGTCCCCCTCCCTACAAGTGCACGCTTTTTCCTTTCGCTTTCTGGCTGATGAGTCCCTACGCTGGCTGGCTGGCTCTCTCTCTTTGTCGCCACTGCTGCTCTGTATCCCCCCCCCCATGAAAGTGCACCTTTTTCTTACACTTTCTGGCTGATGGGTCTTCGTCCCCGACCGTCCTTATACACAGGAAATACACAGGGAGTATATATCCCATCGTAACCTGCGATAAAGAACTTCGTTCTAATAAAAAAAAGAGACTGAAAAATCCGTATGCTCAGATATTGTAACACGTTCGGACGTTAATAACGTTTATCCCACAATCATAGTTTACAGCATGAAATGCATAATTGTTTAACTAAATGACTCAACGAATCAAACCTACAAAACTCTCGTATCCGTTCGCAGTAGTTGGTGCGCAGTGAGTCTGGGCTTCAATATGAAAACCTAATGGAAGATATGAAGCGGTGGAAGATTTGAAGGGCAGGGTCACCAATGTAGAGATTTAGGTCGTCTACAGGAGAGAGAAAAAGGTGTTTCGTCCCGGGAGCAAGCCAGGACTCATCAGTAAGGCTGATGACATGCTCTCTGCCTTAGACAAGAGAGAATTGTGGACTCAGACTGACTCGAAAGTGCTTATATAGTTATGAATTGGATATTTCGCCGTTTGACGGGAGAGAATATGAGGGGCTTGGACACCTAGCGAGTAGAATCTGAAGCACGAGAGATATAAGATGCTACAGATACTTACGCCGTAATTGGGCCCATAGTAACTGGTAATAGTTTTATAATCATCCATAGTAAAACAATTATTGAAAAAAAAAAAATTAGTAACATAACAGAAAAACGTTATTCGTTTTAATAGTACAAGAGATGCTGCAGATGACGATAAAATGAAACTACTTTAATTTACATCGAAACACTTAGAGGCATAAATAATTTATCAGGATCGAAAATTTTAATTCACAGTTATTAGGATATTTATCCCTATAGTAAGAAAATCAATCGTTTAGAAAAAAAAAAAAAAAAATTATTAATCAGGAACAAAATATGGCGTAAGTTTTATTACGGTCCTCTGACTTGGTTACACTATACTAGCTTCATAGACACTATCTTTTTTTGGTGTCGAGCAGAAAAATTAATGTTGTAAAATTACGTACACTCTTTTATACATATGTACAGAAAAAAGTTATTTTTAATGTCAATTACTTAAAGCAAAAAATAGATTATGAGTTACCAAGCTTCAAAGAGCACTCTTCTGATTTTTTTGGCTAAACTGAAATTGTTTATTTTCGCGTCGCACGTACTGGTCAAGGCGTTAAAAGTAAAAGTATAGTCTTGGAGCAATAAGTTCTAGATATAACAGACTGTCAAAAGTATTCTTCGATTCGAAAATATCGTTATTGGCTATAGTAACCTAATAATACATTATTATTATATTGAGCAGCCACGGTAGCACAGTGGTTTAGACAGTGGTTCTTGTAGCTTGGAGACTTGGTACTTAATATATGCTCCCGAGTTTGAGACCCGACCTTTACTTACTTGGCTTGCACCTCTGAGAATCTACTTTCTCATGTGCGTATTTTAACTGTGGTCCGATGGTTCGGAAACCATGTAAAATAAGTTCCCTTTTGCTGTTTTAGTGATTGATGTTACAATTAAATTCGAGGCGGTTTTATTATGCCAATGACAATAGCATATACATATTTCCATAGTAACATAGTATCACAGAATTGCAGAGTTTATTAGGCACAGTTCTTAAAAATGGCTATAAAATAAATTTAAAAAATTTTATTTAAATACTAGCATCTCTATTATTTTTCGAAAACGGCAACAGCAACAAAATCAGCTTTTGTGCAACACATTATGTTGTATTTAATTTTGTGAACATATCATATGGCTATATATGCTAGCTTCATGAGGTCCCTACGATCAGCAAACTCAGCATAGATAACGTACTGTAGCTAAGAGAAAAATGGCGTCACATTTATAAAAATGTACTATCTGTAATCTCCTGACGTGAGCGTAATGGTTATGTTGTCACATAAGTAAGTCCATATTATCGTATACTGTCGTCACTTATAGTAATAGTATACCAGTGGCACCATTTTTCTCTTAGCTACATTACACCATCTATGCTAAGTTTGCTGATCGTAAGGACCGTTTAATAAGTAGTAATAGTAAAGTGTGCCCACGGGCACAAAATTGCACTTTGCGCACTTAGTAATAAAAATACTATACGCGACTCGGGCACCAACATACAACAACCGCACCCTTCGAGCGCTCATATTTGTACTTTGTGCCCTAGTGACGTCATACACCATTTCAATCTATTAAAAAATTTCATACTTTTATGATCGATCACAGCTCTAAATTTTATATTCTTGTAGACCTCAAATGAGTACTTTACATCATACTTAGTAAATATTATTAAATTTAGCAAGAAACTAACTAACGTAGCGTCGATTTTGTAAATTTTTAGTGTGGATCCTGTCATGCAGTTTACCACACAAACTGCCAGAACGCTAGTCAATCTTGTCAAAAATGTGAGCGTATACAAAAGCGAATGGATTTGTCATAAATACGTGGAATGCTGACACGGAACTTTTTTTCAGAGAGTGATGAATTGATTCATCGAATTACAAATAAAAAAATGACTTGGAAGATGAATTCAAATCAACAGATGTATTTATTCGCTCTGCACAGGATTTTAAACGAGCCCTACCTGAATGAAAAAAACGGTGAAATACTTACCAGCACAACGCAGTCTCTCACAAGACTGTTACTATTTATTCTTTTCTTTCAACAGTATCTTTGGGATACCATACACGATAACTGTATTCAGTACTAAGCATTACTTTATAATAAAAGATGCATTTTTTACAACTTCATAGCGAAATAAAATGTTAGTAGTTGTTGCAACACCTTGGCCCGTCACAACAAACCCCCACCACCTACGTAGGAACTTTCCATGATGAGCAAAGACGAGGCATACGGAGTAGGGGACATGACTCAACCACGGTTAGGTCCCCTCCCAACTTAAAGCGTGGAGAGAGGGCTCCCCCACTTTTGAGTTACTAGAGGGGTTAAAAATTCTCCCTCTCATTCAGTATGAGTATTCTTTTTACAATATTAATAGGTTTCTCCAATATAAAGGGTCCAAAATATTTTTTAATTTTTTTCGTGACATCAAAATAAAATGTGATTTATAAGAATGTGGTGTGAATTTTAGGTAAGTAACAACAAAGGTACATACGTTTATTCATTTATTTTAGAATTCAAAGTCTCTACAAGTGCAATTGTATAAAATGACGCAATATTGTATATAAAATCGCATACACATTCTTTTGTTAAATATTCGCATTTCGTCGTATTTGTAGACACGACTTTTTCATACACACATTCTAAATCTGAATCATTTATATCTCTTACAATTTTCTCTACAATATCGGTTCTATAATAATCGATTTGCGCTTCATACATGTAACTACCCTTTTCTGAAATATAATCTACAAATTTCTGCACAACAGTAGGCATCAAATCCGACAAATAACTCAATACACGTAAATTATAATCAATGCATTTGACAATAAATTCGCTTAAATGATCAAAGGTCACCTTTTTTAGAACTAAACTACGACGATATGGCTTCGCGACACTACCACTTACACCTTGTTTT
Organism: Copidosoma floridanum; assembly: GCF_036245765.1. NCBI lineage: Eukaryota > Metazoa > Arthropoda > Insecta > Hymenoptera > Encyrtidae > Copidosoma > Copidosoma floridanum. The sequence goes on from NW_028321911.1 coordinate 2,148,221, forward strand.
CGTCCTTCTTCAAGCTCAATAGCCTTGTCGTTATAACTTACAGTAAACTTTAGAGACCAGTTAGAGCCATAAATTTTGATGTCCTGCAAATTGCTGTCGTCCGTGGTAGAATACTTTTCAATGTCTGTAAACGCCAATTTAAATTCATTCCAATCCATAATTTTGAAAGAGATCCCTTCGAAATCTGTGCCTAATAGACGAACTACAGGTTCCCAATCGTTGTCAAGTAATTTCTTATATTCCAGATCAACTACGACTTTTTTGCCAACTGATTTATTCAACCCATAAAGCTTGCAAAAAATCTGCGGAGGTGACTGTTGATACTGTTTTGCGCTTGAGAGATCGATTGCTACCGACGCCCCAATCTTCTTTTTCGGGAACTCAATTTTTCTGATTAATTGTATTGACGATATGACGAACAGGCAGAGACTAACGACTAATCCAACTTTTTTATATTAGTTGTAGTTCGAAAGAGACAGTGTGAAAAACGTTTGGAGGTGGTAAGTCACGTTTCAGCATGAAAAATTGCGTCAACAGCACATTCAGAATAACGTTAAGTAAAACAAGTATGATCGTGTATCGCGTGCGGATAAAAAAACGCTGCGTCTGAAATTTTTTACAAACTATAAACATTAGGATCGCAAAACGCTGACATCGTTTATTTCTTAAATTCATAATAATGTAACATTAGTATATGTCATTAGATGTTCAAGAATGCGAAAAGTACAAGTATATTTATGGATAAACTTATATCAAAGACATTTTACTGCAACTTTTTTGTAAACATTTTACCAGACAACCGCTGCCGCCTAACACCGAGCTTCTCAAATTTTTTTGCTACATCTCAATGACATAAAACGTCTGGCAATTTCGTCATTCTTTTTTGAATTAGCGGAAAAATTGTCGAGAAATTTTTGAAAACCTAAACCGTTGCTCATGTAAAACAAAAACATCAAACAAAACTGACCACATACGTTCGAAGATATGCTTTGTAACTGTTTAACATTCCAACACAGTTTCTTACAATTTTTACGAAATCGATTAATGTGCTGCGGTACATAAGGTTGAATACCATAGCTATCGAAATATAAATCATTGGAATGTGCATCAACGTATATAGCAACCCAATGCATACCTGGTTTTGTCTGATCGTCAGTGTTAATGACGAGTGCTGTCGGTTTCGTCCACACCCGTGGGATCTGATCGGCTAGGAACACACTGGTGGTATGCGTTGTGATTTGCGAGAGGATCTGCAGTAACTGTAGGCGGTCCATTACGTTCGCAGAGCCAAGATTTCAATTTATGAGCATTATTTAAGGCACACCGATATTTTTGATGATTTGGTTTTAATGCGTGATGCATACAATACACTACCGATGATGCATCTTTTAAAAGTGGGCAGTCAATATCGTTTTCTAAATTTTTTACTTGACAAAGAGCTATTTTATGTAAATCGTACCAATTTTCGCAACCTCTGACGTGAATTTTTTTCGCACTTCTTCCAACATCATTCAAAATTTAAAAAATTCCTTTTAAAGGTACTTCATCCTCAAAGAAATCAAGTCCATGATGATGTCGGGACAACCAAATATTTTGTCATTGCGCCTTCTTACTCAATTTTTGCAAACGACAAGGAGGTGTCACTACCCAATGTGCGGAAAAGACATTGTTCAAAGCAACGATAGCAACTTCTTTCGGCACCGTTACGTCTTTTTACACCTTAAAATACTGAACGTGGACTACGAGCTCCATTGCAATTTATGGATGATTGAGCGTACCAGCAGCAATTAACCCGAGAGACGATTGGCGTGTCCGAGTAGTGAATAAAAGTATAATATATGTAGTTAGTGGCGCCATCTAACCTCTAAAGTCGACCATAATTTGACGTGGCGCATCGATTTCGAGAATATTCTCGTACTCGGTATACACTCTACAATTAACAGTCGAAGTTAGAGCGTCGGCAAATCAAACGTCCAATCTAACACTGCCGTATTTAATTAGGTTTTAATGAGAACATTCGTTGGCCGATAAATCCGGTGTTAAATCGGAAGCAAAGAGACGGTAACCGTTGGGATAAGATTCGCGATCTATGTGGCTTCTTTCATTGAAAAAGTCAACGCCTGTGCCTGAAAACAAAGTATGATAAGCATCTACATATAAATTATTCGTTTTAAAGTCTGGCTGTAATGGTTTGGAAGGAACTTGAACAGCGTCAATGTACAAACAAAGGAAATTTATATTGAAACGATAAAAATTGAAAGGATTCATAGTACGATTGCCATTATAAGCTTGATTTTTAACGAAACCGATGATTATCCGCTTAGGTAACTGGCCCAAACTAATATTATCTAAAGTTTCGCCATGAATACCACTATGCATCGTCACAGCTTTTACTTCGACACTCGTAAGCGAATATTTTTCTGTACTCTTTGACAGAGCTTTGGTATGGGCTACTAAAACAGATGGGCTTATTTTAACGCGTCTTACTAGAAGATTTGCTTTTTCTATACGAACGGAAACCAAGTTTGAAGTGTCTATGAGACAAAATGCATGGCGAGATCTTACTAATCGCATTCTCACCTCGACGCCATTGATGAGTAATTTTTCCTGATTGCATACATCGCAATAAAGATGACCAATCAGATCAATCGATTTTTTTGCTGGTAGTAGTGTACGTCGCTTGACGAGGCCCGTGTTGGCATCCAACACATCGTCCATCTTTGTCGCCGTGTCGTTGCACCATAATGCACTCGTTAAATGGGATGATTTTGTCGCAGGACTGTAATTCAATTAAGTTTTCAAATACGCTCTGTAAGCGTACGCGTTGTTAGAAGGTAATACAGGTTTCTGATTGAAAAACACATCGACTTGATTGAACAATGAATGCATAAAATTATTGATTGGTCCCGTCTTTGGGATTTTAGATGCTACGTCAGTATTTAATTCTTCGTCTTCATTGACGGCCAACTCGACACGAAGACTGAGCATCGTGTGTGCGAGATCGATGTATTCGTCATTATTACCTGGTACGACAAATTCGATCGGTAAATCATCTGTGAGCGATGATATCGGCTTGTATTGAATCCAGTGCGATCCCTCGATAGTTGTTTGAGTGGGTGGAGTATCAAACAAAAGAAGCTCAGACTTTAAATACTCGCATGAGTGACTGTGTAGAAAAGCCATTTTAAAAAAATTTAACTTTAAAAGATATCTCTTGCAGTTCTTTGTCCCTTATTCTTTTTTCTTTTTATTGTTCTCTTTTTTTTCTTTTTATCTTGTTTACGCGTTTTCTTAGTTTTTTTCTTTTTACTCTTACGCCGACCATGCCTTGACTGCACAGTTCTACGAAGCAAATGCAACTGAAATGGTTCGTCGAATCGTCCAAGTTTGTATCCCGAATCTTTCATAAGCTTGTTCAATTTTTCCTCGGCTTTTCTCTTTAGCGCATTACCAGACTCCATCACACGAGTGCGGAATGTCTCTTTAAAAGGTATATTTTTAGCGGTGACGTCAGACATAATGTTCATACCTGCACGAACAGCTTCTTTGCCAACAGCTTTGGCACTTCGTTTAATAACTGGTAAAACTCGTCGAAATACTCCAGCAAGAAACGATCCGATACCTCCGTGCCCTCGTTGATAGGGGGTCCCAACGTAAATGCACCCAACACCTCCTCCACTGTTTCCAAAAATTGTGGTCAGACTTCTACTACCACTACCACCACCACTTTGTGTAATAAAGGAGTCCTCGTAGGGATCCATAATTTTTAATCGATTCGTTTAAAGTGAAGCGTTACCATCAGCGTCCCAAAGTCAAATGGTATGGGGGTACCAATCGAGTCCCTTATATTGATTTCGATGTTGTGAAAGGAGTTAAACAATAATGGTATGTACATAGGTGGTGAGAAAATTTTATTTTTGACACAACCGTCCACGTAACCTTGAAAATCCAACGACACCGCCCGCAACAAACGCGATTGAACGTCTCCTACAATGTATGGTTCACAGATGTCGCTGTTAATCATGAGAATTGACGGTAAAACATTGCCGAGATTTGCTAGATAAATGGATCAAATTTCATTATTTTCTAAGAAAAGACTCGTTGCACTTTCAAAGCCCAAGATCTTACGTAATTTTTCGGACAATAGTAAATAGCGATACATGTATTCACTGCGCGCTGTTTCGGAACAGACTAACTTAGCCACTACGTAAATGCCTCTTTCCAAACTGAAAACCACGTGATCTCGTGTGGTATCGAAACTATTGATTTCTTGTATCATTTCTTTGATATTTGTGTATAGACCGGGTCGTATGTAATTATCTACATGAATCACAAAACGTTCAGTGTGTACATTATTGTGTAGTCGTGGTATACATTTTACGGTAATTTTTTTTCCGTTATCTTTTATCGCATGTTGAAACTTCAATGGTAATTAAATCTCTGTTATAGCAACACTCAATTGACCTTGCAGACTTATTTGCTGAGGTGATCTTGTCACGTCGTGTGCAGTAGTATTATCAGGAAAATACTGCATGCTACTGTTGCTAGGCAACATAACGTGAAATTCGTCCTTCATTTTGTTAAGAAATAAGGAAAATAATACACATATGTATTTATATCTATATAAGTAAGATCATTGGTATTTATATGTAGTCGTTTATTCACTTGTATAGTTGTATTGTAAGCTCGACGAAGGAATGTGGTGGTGGTATAGCTATAGTAGAAGAAAGGGTAGAGTATATCATATCAGTTCGGTAGGGCAGTGCCGATCATCAGATACCGATCTGAGTTCGGTTAGCGAGGTCGCCCTTTCTTGCGTGCGATATTAGAAAGACAGTGTGCTGCGAATTATCCTTTGTACTGTATGTATTTTATTAAATAAACCTGTACTTAATTATTATTTTATAAAAAAATAATTGAGTTCAAGTCAATTATTTGAGAACTACCTATAACCCTGTTCATTGTTCATTTAATTTTACTTTTGAAAGTTAACAATTCAGAAGTGGGATAAGCCAAAAAGAATGTTTTGTAGTTTGAAAGCGACTAAGCAAAATATGATTATTTAATGAGCAATTTAGACGAGTTTGATTATTTTGTTGAACATCAACTATTGGAAGTTCTTAAGCAGAGTATGATGGCGGAAGACTATGGTGCAGCCTTAACCGAAATCGAACGTCAAAAACAGCGGCGCCAGGAAGAACGTGAAACTTTCGAGAAGAAAATAAACGAGTTGCAAGCACAAATATTACAGTTACAAGCCGCACAACAGGGTCCTTAGGTGCCTGCAGACTTGACCTTAGCTTTGTAAGGAATTGAAATAGTCATGCAGAGATAAATGGCGGTGTTCGAGCAGATGCAGGGAGGAGGTGGAAATAATTCACAGCTTTTAACTATGGCAGGTGGGCATGATGCCGTTAGAAAGTTCAACGGTAATGAAGGACCAGAGCAGTCAAGATCTTGGATAAATGAGCTGAATAACGCTAAAATTCTACATGGATGGTCTGATGCAGCAACTTTGGGTATTGCTAAAGCACATCTGAAGAATGGCGCATGGAAGTGGCTTGCGTCAAGATCAGAAACTGTTCGTACTTTAGAAGAATTTAAAAACGTGTTTGTTGCAACATTTACATACGCACGCACACGAAGTGAAAAGCTGAAGTCAATGAGTGTCCGCGTGCAAGAGCAGCATGAGAAACTACAAGACTACTTGCTGGATAAAATTTGGCTGTGCACCGGATTGGAATTCTCTGTTAAGGAAATTTCTGAGGAAGTGGCAGCTGGCTTGTGGTCAAAAGAACTTGCACAATATCTGCTTAGTAAAGAATATACATCAACAGACGAAATGCTTCAAGATTTGGTAAAAATTGATAAAATTTGTGAAAATCGTCGAGATTGAGCAGCAGAGCGTCGTCAGTTAAGTCGAAGTGGTAAATCATCGAGCCAGGTACCAATTCTACGAAATGGAACAACTACAATTACGTCAACGTGGTCAGTGATAACGGATTCTCGGAAAAGAAGCGGAGCTGTAATGGACGCCGAAAATCGAGGTTTGAGTAAATGTTTCAATTGTAAGCAATTAAGGCATATTTCTCGTAATTGTTCTGAATCGCGGAAAGAGATAACTTGTTATAAATGTAAAAAAACTGGACATATAGCGTCGCGTTGCCCGGATAAAGATGGTGTAGTTAATATCGAAGAAATAAATACTGTGAGCTCTAAATTGGGCGATGAAAAAGAACAAAAATTTATACTTGAAATAAGTCTAGGCACGGCAAAATTAGTAAGCCAAATAGATATGGGCTCATCAGTTTGCACGATTAAGTTTACAGTAGCAATGCGCGAGAAATTCAAAATTGTGAGCGCACAATCAGTGTTAAAGGGTTTTAGCGGTAATAACGTTAAGTCGTTTGGAGTCATAGAAGAGTATGTAAAACTCAATAATTTGAAACCAAGAAAACTTGTATTACGCGTTGTACCAGATGACTCACACAAGTATGACGTATTGCTTGGGCGTCCATTTACCGAAGCACAAGATTTGAGTTATTTACGCCAGGGCTCTGATTTGAATTTCTTCGACGTTAATCCGAGTTTCTTCGTTGATGATGAAACGAAAATCGAGAAAGCGCGGGCAGTTGAGACTATGTCGTTAAAACCGGGGGAAGTAAATTTCATTAATGTTGAATTCGATTCACGTGTTTTGAAAATGCCTATTGTAAATAATGAAGATAAAGCGTTGAAAGTAAACATTGGACAGAAAGTAGGAGAATCAGTTTTGTCAATAGAAAGCAGTAACACTTATAATAATATCGAATCGCGTGTAGAGAAAATAACAATAGACGAAGTGTTTACCGATGAAAACGTATCTAGCGAACAGAAATCCAAACTGTTACAAATTTTAAATATGTACCGTGATTGCGTAGCGAAAGATATAAGCGAGATTGGTAAAACTAACGAAACAACTATGAAAATTGAGCTGGATAAAGATGTACCTTTAAGTTCAAGGCCGTATCGTTTAAATGCTCGTGATCGTGCAGACTTAGATAAAATCGTTAATGACTATAAGCAAGCGGGTTTGGTGACAGAGACTAGTTCTCCTTATATGAGTCCAGCGTTCATTGTACGAAAGAAAGATGGGACGGCTCGTATGGTAGTAGATTATCGTCGGCTTAATGAAATTACACAAGTTGTCCCGTACCCTATACCAAATTTTGATGATTTGCTAGAGGAATTAAATGACGGGAATATTTTCATAACTTTGGATTTAGCATGCGGGTATCTTCAAATGCCACTAGATGATAAGTCAAAACAGTACACAGCGTTTACCACTGAAACGCAAACGGGACAATTTGAGTGAGCAACGTTTGGACTTGCAAATGCTCCGCGTTATTTTGCGAAGCTTATGCAACGAATTCTTGGAGATGCGCGTCGACAAGGGATCGCGTTTCACTTTTTCGATGATATTTTCATTTATGCAAAAAATTGGAACGCTCTCATGGTAAACTTGCAAAATATATTATGTTTATTACGTGATACAGGTTTAACTTTAAATATATCAAAATGTTGGTTTGGAATAAGGCAGGTAGAGTACTTGGGTTATATTTTGGGGGAAGAAAAGCTTATGCTGGGTGAGCAAAAGATTATTGCCATATCACATTTTCCAACACCAAAAGATAAACATGAGGTTTGACGATTTCTGGAAATAGTGAGCTTTTTCAGACGCTTTATAATTGGATTTGCTATTATTGCTAAGCCTCTATCAGTTTTGTTAAAAGATAAGAGTGAATTCGTTTGGGGTTCCGTACAGGAACGCGCCTTCCAGGAAGTAAAGTCAAAGCTCGTGTCAAAGCCGACTTTGAGATTATATAACGCGAGAGCGTGTCGTACTGAGCTTCATACAGATGCTTTTTCATTAGGCTTGGGTGCGATATTGTTGCAAGCTGATGGCGATGAACCGCTGCGCATGGTATATGCGATTAGTAAGAGCACAACTGAAGTTGAGTCGCAATATCATTCCAGCCGGCTGAAATTGATGGCAATGGCATGGGCTATTCGGCGTTTACGATCATTTTTGATAGGAATTAAATTTGTTATCATTACCGATTGTCAGTGTTTATTAAATATTAACGCGAGGAAAATGAAAAATGCACAAATTGGGCGTTAGGTCAGCGAAATTTCCGAATTTGATTTTGATATTAAACACCGTGGAGGGGAACAAATGCAGCATGTAGATGCACTCTCTCGTGCTCCCGTTGATAGTGATCAAAACGAACACAGCTTTTTTGTTATTAGCGTACAAACTGAAGAAAATGAAATTTTAGTTTTCCAGCGTAGTGATCATAAAGTTTTAGAAATTGTAAATATTTTGCAAAAGAAAGAGTGTGAGAGAGATAAACAGGAAAAACAAAAGGTTAAAGATTTTGTATTGCACGATGGTATTTTAAAAAAAAAAATAGTGCTGAACGAAAGGGTCTTGGAGGTTTATGTAGTTCCTGATGTGATGCGCAAATTGTTAGTAATTTGTTATCATGAATTGTCGAGTCATTTTGGTATAGATAAGACTGTTGAGCGAATCCAAAAGAACTTTTACTTTTCGAAAATGAGGAGATATATACGAATGCATATAAAAAACGGTTTCGAATGTATTTTGGCCAAACCAAAGGTGGGTCTACAAGAAGGTGAATTGCATCCGATTGCACCGGGACGTAGACCATTCGAATTAGTACATATCGACCATTTGGGTCCCTTTCCTACCACAGCACATAATAATACTTACGTTCTTGGAATTATAGATAATCTAACTAAATTTGTAGTGTTGGAACCGGTGAAATCAGTGCAAGCTCAAACTACCGTTAAGAAAATTGAAAACTTCATTATGCAGTTCGGGGTACCAGGGTGAATCGTATCAGATCATGGTCGAGCATTTACATCACAGTATTTTCAAGAGTTTTGCAACCGATTAGGTATAAAGCATACTTTAAATTCAAGTAGACATCCGTGAGCAAACGGTCTTATTGAACGAACCAATCAAACACTATTACCAGCCATGAAAATTGCTGCTGATAAGAATGGCGAATTAAATTGGGATTGAGATTTAAAAGTGATCCAGCGGGATCTTAACTCAAGCGTTTGTGCGTCGACTGGTAGAACACCGTATGAAGCTTTGCTTTGCTATTTGCCTCACTTTACGGATAGTCGTTTGTGTGGTTTGACAAAGGAGTGTAGTAAATACGTATCACCTAGTGTAATACAGCAACAAATTCGTAAGCGTGTAGAAATCGAGCAAGCTAAATATAAAGAGCGTTTTGATAAAAATAGGCGAACTAATGTTAAATATAAACTTGGTGATATTGTATATATGAAAAGGAATCCTATATCTACCGGCTATTCGACAAAGCTTCAGCCAGCGTACACTAGGCCGTTAGTTATTGTGGGTGTAGAGCCCAGTGATACTTATAGATTAAAAAAATTAAATGAAGCTGGAGATCGAGGCTTTGAAACAACGGCCAGTGTCAGTCAGCTGAAGGTTTGAACTAGATATAATGACGATGTCAGCTATGTAAGCGATTGTGAGTCAAGGGCAAGTGTAAGTGAATCAGATGAAGGTAGCGAAAAATAAATCGAACAATATAAATCAATGACTAAGAGTAAAATAATCAATGTTGACAGTAACGACGTAATATTGAAAAGACCAAAAAGAAATACTCGAAAACCTGATCGCTATGGTGAATGTGCTTAAAGTTTTAATATAATGTAGTGTGATGTATTATTATTTATTTTATTGTATTGTAACCATGTATAACTTAAGTTTGGGGACCAAAGAAGCACAGGATGGTTGAGTGTTAAGAAATAAGGAAAATAATACACATATATATTTATATCTATATAAGTAAGATCATTGGTATTTATATGTAGTCATTTATTCACTTGTATAGTTGTATTGTAAGCTCGACGAAGGAATGTGGTGGTGGGATAGCTATAGTAGAAGAAAGGGTAGAGTATATCATATCAGTTCGGTAGGGCAGTGCCGATCATCAGATACCGATCTGAGTTCGGTTAGCGAGGTCACCCTTTCTTGCGTGCGATATTAGAAAGGCAGTGTGCTGCGAATTATCCTTTGTACTGTATGTATTTTATTAAATAAACCTGTACTTAATTATTATTTTATAAAAAAATAATTGAGTTCAAGTCAATTATTTGAGAACTACCTATAACCCTGTTCATCGTTCATTTAATTTTACTTTTGAAAGTTAACAATTTTATATGTTTTAAATAATTACCTTTTACCCAGGAATTAAATTTTTCAGGATATCCCTTTCAGCTGACGAAAAATTCTTTAGAGCGTCCTTTACCTCGACTTTTTAATATCTTATCAACCTCGAAGAAGCTCTTGCTCAATTCCTTTCGTACTCTGCTTAACTCTTTCTCGTAAAAGAAATCGTCAATGTCTTCGTCAGCCAAATCTCTGAGAAAATAAACTGAAGGTTGTCGCGTACAAGAGATACGTACAATTCTAAACAACTCGAAATTTCAACTGCTTTCGTAACCTTTGGCAAAGACACTTCTTGTCTTACTAATACGAACTAAATCTCCAACGTTGTACTTTGGATTTTTATAAATATGCCCGTCATAACGTTGCTTTATGTTTTCTCGTGCTCGCGCAACATTGTGCAAAGTCACGTCAGCTGGCGCCATCTTTGTTAATGAATGCATCGTGCAATTTTATGACTCTATTATACATGGAAGAAAATCTACGAAGTGGTGATTGTATGTGTGCGTAAAGTATCGCCACATTCTTTCTTTAATAGTTCTTATAAAACGTTTGGCTATTGCAGCCTTTGTCTGTGGGCTACGTGCTACTCAGTATTTAATTTTATTTTCTCGTTAAACGGATTTCATTTCACGACCTACAAATTCTTTACCTTTATCCGTTTGGAGACACATTGGTGTGCAATCGTCACTTCTTGATAAAATATGGTGAAATGCTTTGGCGACGTTTTTCGATGTTTTATCCTTGATAGGTACCGCCCAAGCGTATTTTCTGACGACATCGATGACAACAAGAACATAAGCGTAGCAATCATTGTAAGTATTTAAGGTTTTCAAGTCTATTAAATCAGCTTCCCACACGTTGTCAAAGTGACGCACGTTATAGCTTCTTCTGGGAAAGCGATTTCTTATAGGCCTATGTAAATTATAGGTATCTTGACTCTCTAGCCAACTAATAACGTTCGATCGCAAAAATTTATTTTTCACAGCACTTACAAGTTTGTTATCACCAGCGTATGCAGTTGGTCGCGCCGCTTCGTAGTAAAGTTTTTGCAAAGTCTTATGCATTATTCTTTTTTTTCTTTTTTTTTTTGTAGACTTAGGTCCCATGTCTCTCTTACTGCGCGAAAAAAACTTCTCAAATGTAATCTTGCTACAGATGCAGCATGCTGTTAATAAAGCGACTGTTCGCTCATCCGGCGGTGTTCCTCCGGCAAGCATACGCGAAAAAGCAAATTCAGCCAACGCCCGATCGGCTTTTAGACGTTGACCCTTCTTCTCCGTAGTGTAGGCAAGATTGTGCTGACGACATGCTTCGCCCAAGGGACTTATAGCCACATCACCGTGCTCAATACGCTTCGATAGCTTCGTTCCAGGACAGAAAAATTTGTATCCAGGTGCATGCATCTCAAACGGTAGCAAGTCGATTAAAGCGTCAAAAGCGCTATTTTTTCTTTCTCCTTGAGTTTTACTTCTGTTTCTTTGCCTTGGTCACTTTTTCGCTCAATCGACGCCATATTTGTACTTGATTCGACGAAAACACAACATTTTAAAATTTTTTTCTATTTTGCGGTAACGTCGTAGATTCAGTACCACTTTCATCAAGAAAACTTTCATTATTCGACGTAGATCTTGGACTCTTGTTAAGCGATTTTGATTTATCGTCGTTGTCGTCGTCGTCGTTGTCGTCGTCGATCAGTAATCTTAATACTTAAGCGTTTCCGATACACTCTTGCGGAATGTTTGCCTTACGAAGTGCCACTGCAAACTGATCACGGCCCACTGGTGTGCATTTTTTCCTGTTTCTCAAGGCATCGTTTACCAGATCGACAATGTTCGACTGTGGTATGCGAACACCACCTATGATGACGGTATGTTCATTGCTCCACTCAAAGTTACCAGTAGCGCGCAATCGTCGTATGATAAGTGCAACTTTTTGACGGAACTTTTTCGATACGCTTTCGATAACCTCGGTATCCTGCTTTTCCTCCTCTTAACGCTTCTCTTCGTCCTCGTCAACGTCGTCGTCAGAGGGATCGTTATCTTAAGATACCTTGGTGTTCTTCATGATCGTGTCAGCATGTCGTTTTCTTTTGCTATCCTATTCCCTAAGGTCTAAATATCGTTGTAAAATTTTTTGGTATTTCTTCCATTTTTCTCGCTCATCGGTACTCGGTAAATTCAAGATGTCGTTCATTTCTGCGTCGAGCCGACTCATTGTTGTGCCCAGCGTTGGCACAGACTTCAGACCATCGTTGAGGAATTCGCTTTGCAATCGATACACGCTTTCTTGAGGCAGAATAATCATTTTTTTTGCGTGCTACATGATTGTTACAGCATCGACAACACCGTTCCGAGGAGCGGACCCAACAAAGCAGATAAGAAACTTTCTTCCTGTTGTACGATGATTTTTTTCTTTGATGACAGATGAATTATTGCGTTCGCGAGCTTTCTAAGAACTCTGGCGTGTCTGTGCAAACGTTTTGTGTGCGCCACAGTCAGTGAAACGTTTCCTTCGAGAATGTTCAATGCACACTCGCAAATGTGCTTGATTAGCGTCTTATCTGCTTTGCGCAACAGAGCTCTCTGTTGTTCGGTGTCGAGATGATAAAGAGCTCTCCAAATGGTGACGTGTTTTTGACCAAACAGGGAACGTGACTTTGGTGCCATTAAAACGATACGATTTGAACTAAGATCGCCGTGTCGCTTCCTTTTATCTGTTTCTTAGCGTATACATAGAGATACTCGTCATCCGGAAAAATACAAGTTCGAAATCGAGAATTGCACGAAAAATAATTTTGAGCCTAAGGAGATCAAGTACGTGTGATTATAGAGTTCAAATCATTTTGAATTCCTACAACACAAGTATTTGGACTACCTATGATCAAAGATTGTGTCACACTAGTTCAAATGTGCATTGAACTTGTAAAGCACAAGCATGAGAGCCACGCTGCCTATAGTTTGTGTGCGCACAGCACTGCGCAGCATTGAACTGTAGAAGCTTGCAGAGGGGCGCCCCTGGAGCTCAGCGATCGTGCTCTCACAGCATAAAGTCTGGGCTCATCTTATGTGGATAGTATAGGTATATACTAACGTGTGTATATTAATGTTCTTGTGTCTTGTAACTATGTGTCTGGTGTATTTTGCTTGAGATCCAAGAAAAGGTAACCAAATGATCGGGAAGTAGTGTCCCAATACGCTTCTTGCAAGAACCGAGGATTTTCCGGACACACTGGTCTCGAAAGATGTTGTATTTGTTCGTGATCTCGTAAATTTTTAAAGATGACAATGTTTTGCGAGTTAAGTGATGTATCGCGTTGACCCTTACCTTGATGAAATATATTTTGCGTGATAAAAATTAGGCTCAAATTGTTATGATGACTACCTTTAGTAAATAAGTCGCCGATACCGCTACTACCGGATGATTCGCGCATCAAATCTTCAATCATAACCAGTTTTGATCTATGATCGCCCACCCAATCGCTATTTTGTGGTAATCCCTCGTGAAACTCAATATTACTACTGAGATCGCGGTAACCAGACTGCCACTTACCGTAACAAAAAATGACCCGCTCGAATTGAGTATCACTCATACGGTCAATGTGTCGTAAAAACCGTCTGACAAACACGATTTTGCCGCAACCTGTGGGTCTACTCAGTGTACACGTCCATGGATGTTGCCATCGCGTATCCATACTGCCCAACTAAACTGTGTCGAAAAGCTGATTGACCGCGGCGTAGGCCTCCGCGGACCGCTCACATAACCGCAAGCGCTTTTGGAAGGCTAGCGCAAAGGTGGCTCGCGCGATTAATCAGCTCGTTTCGTCAGGTTAACTGCCAATCGAACTCTTTTCGCCGTTGCTGCCGCCACCACCACCGCTGCACCCCACCATCGCTCATGGATGGCGACCAATCGGCTTGTAACGTCACGGCGGTTGGAGCACCTATTGCGCATGGTCAAGATTACCTTATTCCAAAGTTTCCTCCTTATTCGTGGCAGTTTCAAGGTTAAAATCACACGAGTGACTGACATCAAGATGATTTTTTTTTTTTCAAGTTTAAAGATTCGTGGTAAAGAATGTGCTGATGTGACAGTTTTCGAAATATGTATCAAGTTTTATCAAACATTCGTCGCAACGGTTTCAAGAATTCGCTGATGCAAGTATAAAGTAATCAAATACATTTTTCGGTACGTAAAGATGATTTTTGTATTCATGGTTTAAGTTTCGTGATGAAAAATGTGCTGATGTCATCTTTTTTGGAATGTGTATCGTATTTTACTAAACATCCGACGCAACACCGATACGAGTATCAGGTAATCAATCATATTTTTACCTAGTATAAATGAGTAATGTGTTGGTCCTAAAAAGCATCGACTTTTGTAATTGGATTAGTTATCTTTCATGATTCTGTATCCTTTTTTTTCGGATTCAGAAAATTATTTTGGGAAACGTATTTTTTACTTTTTTTTTCATATGATTTTTCTAGAAGCGGTTTTCGACAATCATCATCATCATCATCGTTCCTAGAGCTCGTCAATGTAGCATTTGCTTTGCTATGTTTTAAACTCATTTTGTTGTTTACTTGCTGATGCATCGGCTGTGAAAAAGGAAATTAATTAACCAACAGCTTTGTCGTACCTCGACCGAGTCAGTGTTTTCTCCTACTGTGATGTATTGTATCCCTTCTCCTGCGACATCACGTTGGTAACCATACGGATAACTCGTGGTCATGCTGTCAAAATATCTTTTACTATAGACTGGTTGACATGTTTTTATTTCCGGTTGAGTCACTACATCGTGAAAAATTGTGCGAAGAATATGAAAATTCGACAATTTTATTTCCGTAATATTAGTCATAAAAAGCTCACGAATCTTATCAAAATTTATCTTTCGACTATTGCTGTAATTTAACTTGATACCTTTCACTTTGCAAACATTATCTTCACTACCGTCGGATTTTTTAGTCTTATATGCGTAAAACTTTGGTCCGGCGGATAAAAACGAAGAAATGTATGCGCCAACTCCTTTATTGGCCAATTCGTCAGTGAGACTGCCTACACTGAGAGATTAGTGGAACGCCCTCTGTCCTTCAGGTGGCGCGGCTGAGCTACCACGTACGTTGGGACGAGAGACGACCCAGAGTGGGACGCCAGGCGCTCAACTCTTGCAGCACAAGCAATGTGCTACTTGTATGGTGCTATTAACGTGCTACTAACGAGTACATTAGATGTACCCACAGTAGCTTGCGTGCCGAGCGTCGAGTATAATATATTATAATGCATACTCGACGCGCATATGTGTATGTAACGCGCATGTGTGCATACGTATATAGATGTATATTTGTATATTATTGAATGCGTTTGCATGTATGCACGTTTATGAATCGTGTCGCTTTAAAATATATTAAAAATAATACGGTATGTTTTAAGGTTGAACAATTTATGCAAGGAGTAATATATTATAAGATATTATTTGCCACTTATTACGTTATTGTAAATGACACTAGTAACTTATACATTATAATAATTTACAAACTAGTTTTATACAAACTAAATATCATAAAAATAAAAAATTAAAACTCATTTTTTATAATAGTTTGTTTAAATAAAAATTTTTATTTTACAGTTTGGAGAGATAATTTTTTTTTTAAATACAGTTATAGGGTCTATATGTATAAAAGTTTTAGAAATAATATAAAACATTTCGAATTTTCGTTACTTTAAAAATTATTTTTGTGACAGAGTAACGCACAGGTAGCACCTATACAGTAATTAGTATATTTAGATATGTCCAGTACTGATGTGCTATGTATCATATACATACATTCTTATCTATAAGAAACAAGTAACTTATCTAATAGATAGTATAAATAGCTTGTGTCATGGACATATACCGTACCATGACCTGGAACAGACCATGCAATAGATAAAGGGAAAACTGCTGTACTGTATAGATAGTACTGCTGCTGTACTACGGTGGTCCGCCTAGCGTTCAAAGTGGCTCGCCACGTGTCCACTCTATCTAACCGTGCGAGGACAGAAGGCGTTCCACTAATCTCTCAGTGTAGTGTCGTGCCCATGGGTAAATAGTCCAGTCCTTCTCGGAAAACATAAAAAACGGAATCTGTGTCGTAATACAGAGCACGTTTTCCTATAAAATGCACATACTCGAAAAGCTCTAAGCGTGCTTGTGCTGTCACAAAAGCGGCAACCACAACGTTACTTGATGGTAATGACGTCAAGGCCTCAGTCTTATAATTTCAGTTAACGTACAATGTATCATCGTTGACGGGTAGAACACCATTTACATCAATTTCTGCACTCGTAAGTAATTTCATCAATCTTTCTGGGACCGTCACCACCTTAGTCTTTGTCAAGTTTTCACGTTGACCAAATTTACCCAACAAAGAATTGAGTATTAATTTTGCAACGGATCTTAAACCAGCATTAAGGTTTATCTCACTTTTGTCGAGATTTATTCCTTCAGTTCTACGAATTTCGTCGATATAGAACTCCTTTTGCTCATTAGATATGCAGGAAGGTGGGTAACCCAAAGCTAGTGTTTTTTGTTTCAAAAACTCGTTAATATAATGTGCAAATAATCATTCTTTGTCCGTTTCCTAATTGTACTGTGTTACCTGATATTGACATATTTCATAAACATTTTTAACGATATAACCTACGCGAACAGCCACCTTGACTTCATCGAATACCCACGTACCTTTTAGAATGCGGTCTCTTTCATCGTCGTGGGTACAATGCTCTTAAAGCATATTCTCACAATACGTACGGCACAAAGGAAAAATAAGCTTATCGTGCATTTTCACCAGTAATACAGGATGATACAAATTTCTAGGTGGTAGCACATCACACAATTAATCCATTCACTTGGGAAATATCATCATTGTCACCTATTATTTTTTCACGCTCCCCTTCGTTAGAGTATAACGTTGGATGACCAACGGGGAATATACCTCGTTTGCAAATATACGAATACAAAGAGCATACGTCAACGTTTTTAATTTTTTCTCCATCCTGACAATCGTACATTTTTAGTGTTTCCTGTTCGACCACCGAAAAATGCATCATGTGGATTCAATGGTTTTCTACTCCAATAATTTTCATGTTCTCAAATGAAATTCGAAAGTTCTTCGTTTTCACGTATTTCTCGGTTAAAATCGCATTCCCATTTTTCTACCAACTCATAATTTGACATTCTCATCTTTTCGTTAACCGTGCAAGTTTTCTTTCTATGTACGATTGATTTTCAGGCTTGTTAAAAAAATGTGAAAAAATACCTTTTTCAATTTTCAACAGACCATACGACTTGAATGAGCCGCTTAAAGGCACATGAAAGTAATTAAGACTATCGATAAATTTTATTTTCATAAATTCCATCAATATTATTTTTGATTCGTTCATGATAACAGATGCTACTACGCGTTCGCCGTGTTTTTCCACTATATACTTAAAAATAAATTGAGCATCGAATCCTTGTGCATTGTTAGCTATGCAAATGATCTTGTCACAATATTTTTGATGATCCAAAGCAAGATCTACCAACTGTTTGTTTGGATCGGTTTAAAAAACATATTCTTGAATACCGGAATGATTGCAGCTTATCGAAATATCTTGTGCGTTGCTACAAGTATTACAACTTCTTGAACAATACACAGATTTACTTCGTGGATCTTTTTTTCCTCATCACCCACGATGGGTGTCGTCTGTTGCGTTTCAAAATCGTAGAATAATATTAAAAAATTAGGTTTTTTGCTGTTCAATTTTAACGGTTGAATGTAACATTGATGATTTACGGATGAATACTCTTTACAATTGCAATAAAAAGAAATACCGCGTTGATGTTTATGTTTCTTGTTTGATATTCGCACAGTTTTGCAACATAACGGGCAAATTTTAATTTTTTCGCAAACGGTAAAAGATTTATTATACGAAGCTTTTTTAAAATAATTTTTAAAACACGTGAAGTTAAAAAATAATCTGTGGCACGAAACACAATTTTTTAATGGACCCGTCACATTGCAAAGAGGAGATTGCATACACTTGTAGCATTTGTTGGAGCATCTGTGATCCTTGATACTCTGATAACTCTTATTGCACGGTATACAGTATCCGCAACGACCGCTTGCACCGATCAAATTCAGTATAGGCTCGTAATGTTCAGCGTTTTCATAGTACATTAATTGCAACGTATGAACGATTTGTCCTTGAGTCTCTAAAACTAAACGAGTACCATCGTACAGGGGATGATGACCATGCCCATGATTTCGAAACAAATAAACGACAATTGCTGTCTTGTGAGTAGAAAAATTTTTTTGAAACTCGTGAATTTCTGCAAAGCCAAACCCTGTATCAGGCACACAAATTTTTGTCAATCACAAAAGCTCTTTGGCAGCTCTTTTTTAAGTGGGCCCGTTATCGCGTCTTATAAGGTTCCAATAATTATGTAGCCTACCTGTGCGTATTTGTCCCTGGACCACGTAAGCGTGAGCTGCTACAAGAGCTCGTGGTAAACAAAGATTATCATTGTTATTGATGGTTAATATTGATTTTTTCGATAAGTACGTTGTTCTCGGTCAAGGCTACACGTCCTGTTTTACTGATGCCACTTATAATGGCACAATTGATTGACAAACTGTCATTAATTTCAAAGTCACTCAAACTCTGGACGGCATTAAACAAAACATCCCACGAATCTTCAACAGTAAAATTTCGAGTAGGCCTAAAAGATATTCACAAAGGCCCGTAATAAAACATTTGAGAATTTATAGTAACACCTATAAAGTCTTCAGGGTTACTTTCTTCGACTAAAAGATTATGTAAATCATACAATCCTCTAGCCATGCGTATATATTAACATTTGGGGGTGGTCTCGCCAATCTACCTTAAATTTCTTGTCCTTCATAATTAAATCGACAATATCGTCTATCTGTTATATTTTCGTTAATAAAACGAGCACGTTCCTCTTCGCCAGTCTGCACCGGCAATTCTTAAAAAACATTTTTAATATTTAAAAATATCTAGAGAAAAAGATGCATCCCATAATATTTACCATCATCCTCGCTACTGTCGCTGCTACTACTGCTACTACTGCTGCTACTTTTTTTTTTTACTTTTTTTTTGTGGAGGGAGGGAGAATGCATTTAGGCACACCGCAGGGACAGCGGTAGTGTAAGACTCAGTGGTTTATATTTATTAGACCACCCATACCCACTAAAACCTCCCCCCCCCATGCCTCGTGGCTTTTGATCCACCCCGAAACCGCGTTAGCATTACTTCAGGGTAGAGACACCAGGGAGACCATTGCGTCTCACAGCATTACGAAAAAACTCGCCACCATTTGCTAAAGGTGCTGATCATCTCGAGTCCTGAAAAGGACTCGGGGTCCCTAAGGACCATCACCCTGTCTAGCGCTCCATAGTAGGCCGCTTATCAAGCAAGCACTACTACAAGCTTAATGCTTTCCTTTGCTAATAGGTAGACAAGTACCCAGTGCAGCGTAGGTCCACATTAGCCTGCCTTTCACCTCAAGGCCTTTTGGCCTTATTTTCGTCCTGCTTGGGGCTTACTCCTGGCCTCTTCTAGTGCTTTTTTAATTGAAGGGCAGCTCCCACTGCCTGCTTCGTGCTTGTTGTCCGTCGTTGGGCAAAGGAAGCAGCGTGCTGGGCCTGGACACTCTTTTTTCCGGTGGTTTAAGCTTCCACATCGGAAGCAAAGCTTGGATCTGTTTTCGTTTTCACAGTTGCCATATCCCAAGCATTTGTAACATCTTGTTACTTCAATTCTTCTTCGTATTCGGCCACTTACGCAGCCAACTCGTAACCTGCCGTCCTCTTCTACCTGTCTGGCAGTTGCTTTGTCCACCTTTATTAACGCCAGCATCTGTCCTCTAGCATTTGGCTTTAAGAGAGCTACTTCTGGCTCCTGGCTCTTAAGTCCAAAAATCACAGCGAAAGCCTCTTTGACCTTATCTTCCTCTGCAATACCATCCAGGTCTCTGACCTCTAATGTCACTTTTTTGTTGCTTATTTTTACAGTACCCTGTCTTGCTACTGACTTTTAAATTTGCTGTGAGCATGCAATAGCATTCTCTACACCTTTGACCTTAATAAATATGTCTCCTTTTTTTGTAGTGACAACACTTTGGACTGCTACATTAGTCTTATTAGGGTAAAAGTTCGCCTTCATCGTCCTCAGCACCTTTGCAAAGGTCTGCCCTTCGGCCATCTTCACTACTACTGTTGGTGTCGCATCCACTTTTTTCTTCTCGCTTGTTTATTCATTCAGGAGAATTTCTTTTTGTTTGACACTGCCTGTCTTTTTTTTCTTTGAAGGCATGGTTTGCTGGCGTTTCTCAGGGCTGTCCGATGGTCTTCTGCTTCTTTTACTTCGTTCTATATACTTCAGGGCAGTGTTCAGGGTTCTTTTCTGTACCTGCCGTTGGAACTTTTCTCGACTTTGTTCCTTACACTACAGGGATTCGAATGACAACTTCTAAACGTTTGCATGCACTTCTTTTTTATGAAGAAAGCCTTTTCTTAGCATCTCGTCCTCTTGAAGGTGTTAAAGCGCGGCTTTGAGCCCATTCTTAACAGCGTTCGCTGAGTTGCCGTACTTATCGTTGATGATTGGTAGCGTCTCTGTAATATCTTTCGTTGCTGATTGGACTTTATCAGCCACTTGTTGTCGCTTTACTCTGAGCTTAGAACCACTTTTTTCTAAAGAGGCAAGCTCCTCCTAGGTCTGGTGGCTAAATACTGACACGTTGCTGTCCTTGGTGTCGTTAGTGCCTATGCTCGACAGGCTTCCTCTTCGTCTTTTGTCCGTAAGAAAGAGCCATGGAACATTTAACAGTCCCTGATGGCCATGAGACACGTCTTTGTGGCCCCCCTCCCCCAGAATCCGTGGGGCCTGCGACAGTCACTAGGGTTTTCACCGCATCGGAACTGCCAGCGAATTTTCTTAGAGAGATTGCCGCCTGGGGTACAAGTTTTGCATCGACGTTTTTCATATTGGCATCTTTTTTAATGTCGTACTGACCCGCGAGGGCCAGCACTACCCTTTTTTCTAGAAATAAGTATTTGGAAAGGGTTAAAACTAGGGCAGCAGCTCTCTCTGTTACCAGAGAGAACCTCTACTTGCTTGGGCCAACCGGGAGTTGCCACTCTCCCTCAGTCTCACCCACAGAGACTGCCCTGGCGTTGAGTAACAAGTCTAAGAATGGTGTTCGTGTGTAATGTATGTATATGTTGGTACACAACGGTCATCCCAGTGAGACGAGCGGCAGATGTGCAGTCCCACGTCCGCGCAGACAACCCAACAAAACGGGCTGGCGTGAGGCACTAAGGTGCCGCCATATAGCCCCCTCAGTGGTAGTAAGCCTAGATTAACCGGCCCACTACGTCTTTTTTGTTTATGAGGCGTACAGTCACATCAGATGTGGTTACCCAGACTTGCCTTGGCCTTATCGTCTGGCTTTACCCGCCCGGCAAAAGCCACGTGGCATAGGGGGGGGGGGTTTAGTGGGTACGGGTTGTCTAATAAAAAAAACTGAGCTCCACACTACTGCTGTTCCTGCGGTGTGCCTCAATGCATTTCCCTCCCTCCACAAAAAAAAAAAAAAAAAAAAAAAACTACTACTACTACTACTACCTGGTAGGATTTTTGCTAGTTTCTCCGTACTGGGCGCTCCCCCGGGTGGCGGATAGGGGCATCCTCTAAAGACATGAGGTGACGATGGGCAGCTGGGGTTGCTCTCTGAGGTGGTGGTCAGGGGCGTGGGTCGGGGGGCTTGTGTGGCGTTAGCATGTGTATCTGTCGTGGTGTGGACAGGAGACTAGTGCCCCTTGTCTTCACCGGTGTAGATGCATTGACTGGCTCTGCTTGTGCTCCACGTTCTTTGCTTTCTGCTGCCGCGTGGGTGGCACTCCATTGCTTGATGTGGGCCAACAAAAACTAGCACCCGTCGTGTATAGAAGTAAGCGGCGGTTAAAACATTCTTCTCAGATACATGCATCACACACTCTTACTAAACAAGCACAGGGACACTTACGGATTGTTTTGAGTTGCGTGTAGCGGGTCCTTTTCCAGGCTTGCGTTGGGGGCCCGGTGACAGGTAAAGCCGGATGATAAGGCCCGGGTTAGTCTGGGTAACCACATCTGATATGGCTGTACACCTTATAAACAAAAAAGACGTGGTGGACCGACTAATCTAGGCTTACTACCACTGAGGAGGCTACGTGGTGGAACCTTAGTGCCTTACTTCAGCCCGTCTTGTTGGGTTGTCTGCGCGATCGCGGGACTGTACACCTGCCGCTTGTATCGCTGGGATGACCGTTGTGTACCTACAAATACATTTATTATACGCGAACACCATTCTTAGACTTGTTACTCAATGCCAGGGCAGTCTCCACGGGTGGGACTGAGGAAGAGTGGTGATTCTCGGCCGGCCCGAGCAAGTAGCGGTCCTCTCTGGTAACATATAGGGCCGCTGCCCTGGTTTTAACCATTTCTAGGTACTTATTTCTAGAAAAACGGGTAGTGCTGGCCTTTGCGGGTCAGTACGACACTCAAAAAGATGACAAAATGAAAAACATTGATGAAAAACTTGGACCCCAGGCGGTAACCTCTCAAAGGGAATCCGTCGGCAGTTCCGATCTGGTGAAAGCCTGGGTGACTGTCGCAGGTTCTACGGATTCTGGGGGGGGGGGGCACAAAGACGTGTCTCATGGCCATAAGGGACTGCTTAATGTTCCTTGGCCCTTTCTAACGAACAAAGGACGAAGAGGAAGCCTGTCGAGCATAGGCACCAACGACACCGAGGACAGCAACTTGTCAGTATTTAGCCACCAGACCCAGGAGGAGCTTGCCTCTTCAGAAGAAAGTAGTTCTAAGCTTAGAGTGAAGCGACAGAAAGTGGCTGATAAAGTCCAATCAGCAACGAAAAATATTACAGATACGCTATAATTAATCAACGATAAGTACGGCAACACAGCGAACACTGTTAAGCATGGGCTTAAAGCTTCACTTAAACACCTTGAAGAGGCAGAGGTGATAAGAAACGGTTTTTTTTATGAGGAAAAAGTGTACGCAAACGCTTAGAAGTCGTTATTTGAATCTCTTCAGTGGAGGAAACAAAGGTGAGATAATTTTCGACGGCATGTACATAAAAGAACCCTGAACACTGCCCTAAAGGAAATAGAACGGAATAAAAGAAACAGGAGCCCATCTGACTGCCCTGAGAAACGCCAGCAAACCATGCCTCCAAAAAAAAAAAAAACAGGCAGCGGCAAACAAGAAGAAATTCTTCTGAATGAAAAAACAAGCCAAAAGAAAAAAGCAGATGCGACAACAACAGTAGTAGTGAAAATGGCCGAAGGGCAGACCTTTGAAAAAGGTGCTGAGGACGATGAAGGCAAACTTTGACCCTGATAAGGCTAATGTGGCATTCCAAAGTGTTGTCACTACAAAAAAAGGAGACATACTCATTAAGGCTAAAGGTGTAGAGAATGCTATTGCATTCTTACAGCAAAGTGAAAAGTCGGTAGCTGGACAGGGTACTGTCAAAGTGAGCAACAAAAAAGTGACATTAGAGGTCAGAGACCTGGATGGTATTGTAGAGGAAGATGAGGTCAAAGAGGCTTTCGCTATGACTTTTGGACTTAAGAGCCAGGAGCCAGAAGTAGCTTTCTTAAAGCCAAATGCTAGAGGACAGATGCTGGCGTTAATAAAGGTGGACGAAGCAACTGCCAGACAGGTAGAAGAGGAAGGCAGGTTACGAGTTGGCTTCGTAAGTGGCCGAATACAAAGAAGAATTGAAGTAACAAGATGTTACAAATGCTTGGGATATGGACACGTCTCAGGCAACTGTGAAAACGAAAACAGATCTAAGCTTTGCTTCTGGTGTGAAAGCTTAAACCACCGGAAAAAAGAGTGTCTAGGCCCAGCACGGTGCCTCCTTTGCCCAACGACGGACAACAAGCACGAAGCAGGCAGTGGGAGCTGCCCTTTATTTAAAAAAGCACTAGAAGAGGCCAGGGGTAAGGCCTAAGCAGGACGAAAATAAGGCCAAAAGGCCTTGAGGTGAAAGTCAGGCTTATGTGGACCCACGCTGCGCTGGGTACTTTTTACCTATCTGCAAGGAAAAGCATTAAGCTTTTAGTGGTGCTGGCTGAGTAGGCGGCCTACTATGAAGCGCTAGACAGGGTGATGGTCCTTAGGGACCCCGAGTCTTTTTTAGGATTCGAGATGATCAGCACCTTTAGCAAATGGTGGCGAGTTCTTTCGTAATGCTGTGAGACGCAATGGTCTTCCTGGTGTCTCTACCCTGAAGTAATGCTAACGTGGTTTCGGGGTGGATCAAAAGACACGCGGCATATCGGGGGGGTTTTAGTGGGTATGGGTGGTCTAATAAATATAAACCACTGAGTCTCACACTACCGCTGTCCCTGTGGTGTGCCTAAATGCATTTTCCCTCCCTCCACAAAAAAAACAAAAAAAAACAAAAAAAACTACTACTACTACTACTTCTACTACTACTACCACACTACTACTACTACTTTTACTACTACTACTCCAACTACAACTACTACTACTACTACAATCTTCTTTGCCGTTTACTACTTTCGTATCTGAATGTTTTTCATCATCACCACTAATATCTTCGTATATTGGTCGATTTGAACTGCTAGTCGATGGTTGTGGATTTTTCTTTGCAAGCAAAAATGTAAAAATTATACCTGATCAATAAATATTGTAATGCAGTCTGCTTTCCACTCATAGTGGTCGGTGTACATTCCGTGATTGTATCAACATTGAAAAGTAATACGTCCCTAAGTGTATCATTATGCATTTGCCTTATCACTAGGTATTTCTAAATTTTTAATGACTGAAAGCAAACAAAAGCAATAATTTTAAGGTATACTAATGTTTACAGCGCACGATATTTTTTGCCAATGGATGATTACAATCGACAAATTTTTGAACAGCTTTTACAACAGTTTCGTAAAGGAGTGTATTATAAAAAAGACTACGTTTAAACACGTTACTCACGGTTTTCATTTGACAATGTAAGACAAGAAAATACAATTTTTCGAGTAATATATTGATCGATAATGATTGAAAATTACTACTCCGGGTGCTACCACACAAAGTACGAATGTGTGGTTCACGAACGAGTGCAACAAGTAGCAAACATCTAAGGACGCTTATGAAATGAGCTTTTGTGATAGGTTCCATTGTTAACGTTGAAACGATACTGAGGACTAAATGTCTTTCTTGTGCTATGAATATAATATTTTTGCAAGAAATTGTGATTGGTCGACTTTTTCTCCCGTGAGTCGGAAGACGTCTTATTTTATTAATTATCAAAAGAATCGTTGCTTTACTTTAAGGAATGTGCTGACTCTTGTATGTAATAAACCAAACACTTTGTTTCTAAAATTATAAAAAAAAAGTTATCCTACATCACATAATAATCAGTCGCCTCCTTATTTTCTTAGACATGCGCTGATTATTTTGTATAGAGTATCCATCACCTTGATTTCTCTAGAATTTGAGAAGAACAGTTATAAAACAATCGTTATCTTGTATTACTTAGTGGGTATTTGACGTCTTACTTTCAGGAATGTGCTGACTTTTGTTTATATAGTGTCTATGTGCTATGTCGACGCGTGGCTCGCCAAAAAAACGATCTTATTACTCGCGCAATTTACTTCTAATCTCATATCTATAGTGTGCAATATTGCTATGTATGATTATTTTCATACCAGCGTTTTCATTGTCGCAGCTAGAGGTCGATTGTAATATTTTCAAAAGTGTGCTGGCTTGAGGTAATCCAATAATTTAACTGAACGTCCGTAGTTGAGTCTCCGCACACCGCTACTGACATCACGATCGTTTTAGACAAGTAGTATACAGAAAAGCGGCTCGTACGCTTGATCAGTTTGTTTCGACGATCCACGTGCAACTCACGTAACGGTGTAGTGGAAAGTCACAGAGAGGTTAGTGGTTAACCATGGCAGTTCTGGCACCCCCCTAGCTCCTCCCTGAGGTAGTGGTGGGGGGAGAGGCTCTAGCTATAGCTGTGGGTGGAGAAGAGGCGGTGGTGGGGGGAGAGGCTGATTGGGCGGTAGAGGAGAGGCGGTGGTAGGGGAGAGGCTGATCGGGCGGTGGGAGGAGCGGCATGGGCGGTATAGGTAGTAGGGGCGGTGGGTGGTGCGGACTACTCGGATGGTAACGTCAGGGAAAGGGGGCCTCTTCCGGATGCTGTGACGTTTGATGGTACTGATGGCTCCTTTCCTTGCCGACCGCAAATCGAGCTCCGACGTAATCAGGATGGGTCCGAAAGGTGTAGGTGACAAGCCCAACGTACAGCGCGAGAGGAAGATGATCAAGCATGAACGTGTATTTCTTATCAGTGGATGTAGCGGATCGCGTATTCCGTTTAGCTGCGACCAACGTTGGCTTACTCGACGCAGTACCTTGCCAAGGAATTCAGCCAGCTTGTAAATTTAGGTTTGAGATTTTTAGGATAGTATGTAAATGGGTTTCAATAATAATGAAACTTTAAATTTAATACACGTATATTTTTAGTAGCTTCAAAAAAAATACACAAGAATTTCATGGTTATTGATTTTTTTTTTAATATATCACATCCATCTTTATTTGGATAAGAGCGAATATTTTCGGAACAATAATTTCCCTTTATTTTTGATTGAGATGCCTCAACGGGCTTTTCTAAAAGAGGTTTTTGGCTATTTTTATCTTTCTTCTCCCTCTCCTTACTGAGGCTCTCATATTTTGGTTTGCTAAAAATCGGACCCATAATGTTGATGTTGCCTGATCAATCGTCACAGGATAACTGAAGCAATACGCAAATTCTCATCAGCTTATAAGACGGTGCTAATTTCTTTGTACTACCACACGACAAGTTGTACTTTAATTTTTTGATCTTAAATTTTATGCTTACTTTATTATTTTTTTTTTTTGCCTACACACGGTCATCGTTTTTGACACCAACATTAGTATTAATTTCAGAGTCACTATCAGAATCAGTATCATTAGCATTAATTCCATCAACAGTATCCCAACTGGGAAGCGTTTTAGAAAATTTCTTATAACTATTAAGCGCGTCTAAAAGACATTCTAAATCTGGTTCAATGCTACTTTTCACCAAAGAGCAAAGCCACAATTTTATTTGATGAGCTTTACTAAGTGCGAATTATTGCTTTCTACGTAGACTTTTTTGTATGTCATGAGCACCACACATTAACGTCTATGTTGAATATCCCATATTAAGAATGTGACGCGATAACACCATATACTGCTGAATGTTAATCACAGTACACTCTATGGTCGATTCCAAATAAGTAGCTGTATTATCTTCATAAACGGAAATTCGATGTGCATTTTTTGCAACAGTGTACAAATGTTGCTGTAACTTTCTAATGGAACAATCACCCTTGAACCAGCAAAGTCCATGCACTCGCTTCGACTGAAAGTCGTTGTTTTGGCGCACATCCATAGCTAAAGTGAAAAAATTAAACGGGGGCCGCACAATCCGATGACTGATCGCTGGTCTCATAAGCGACACCACAGCCACTTCTTTTGGTAAAAACTGTCGAGAAGCGTCCAGAAAATCTCTAATCTCAATAACATAATCCTCGTAAAACTCTAATTTTATTTTGCAGCTCAAAAGCGTCGTACTAACTGCAATGTAAACGCGTATCCGTCGCGTTTGATGCTGCGTGATAAATTAAGCAGCACTCTGCACCGAAATTAGTTAATATACACGTTAGTGTAGGTACTGCGCAAGTGTGTGTTTTATCAGAATGAATCATCGGCTCTTAATATTTTAATCTTAAACTAGTTTTGAGGGAAAAGCTACATAAATAATAACAACAATATAATTCAATACATTTATTTATGACATAATTTCAAAAAATAATACAGTTTCATTGAGTTTTTTTACTACACATCTTCTTCAGAATCAGTAACATCTTCCCATTCGATATGAAAATAGAATTTTTTGATTCGTTTAACATTGTGGGTGGCACACATAGATCTATACGCACCATTATGGTGAGGACATGCAGTAGCTAATGTTGGGAGTTCAAACTCTGGATAATCAACCATATAATCAACTTGAAAATTAAACCTTTCGAGCCACCTTTTCTTCACTTCTCCAATCACAAAAATCTTCTTAGCATCTTTAAGATTCTCCCGAAGAACATTACTGATTTCTGTGTAGTCGATAACACCTGATTGCCAATCTAATCCATGATAGGATAGCTCAAGCCATAAATTTTCATGTTTGTATTTATCATTTAGTTTGTGCCAAGAAAATGGTGGCTTGAAGAGAAATACTTGAGGCTCATCATCTCCATGGAGTGACAGAATCGCCAACTCTTTAAGCACATTATTGTTGCCAGGCTTCTTAAAGCCCTGCATGTCCACCATGTACTCCATCATGATAAAGACTGACTTCACTGCTAGTATTGTTTTTTTTAAATTTTATATACGTGCTTAAACAAGTTCTCTCACGTCACCACTAATAGGATTGTACTCTACGATGCGATCGTGTAGAATGAGACAGTAAGCAAATACATTTTCCGGGAAATTCTCTCGTGCTACAAAATCGAAGCGCACGTCCACTGGCGCGCTTTTCAATGCTTCATTCTGCTTAGAGCAATCAATTACCATAAGAGGCATGTGTGTGATGAAATCTTTTTTATTCAGCATAGGTTCTGGTTCTTTCCCGTAATAGGTGGCTTGAAAATTCTTATACATATTATATAATGTTGAAAACTGATTTTTATTAATATCAATATTAAGATTTCCATAAGGATAGTACTGTGAGCTTAAAAAAAGCTTTACATTGCTGATATTACAGTGATCAAAGAGACTGGCATTAAAAGCACGATCATTTTTTCTCTTATTCTGAAAGCCCAAAATAACAAAACGAGGCTTTTCCAACTGATTGGAAGTTTTGATAGTCCACACATGCCTAGAAGTTTTTGGCAAAAGAGGATACTCATACAACTCCCAATTGCGGAAACTCATAGAAATAGGCTTGTCTTTTGCAATAACATCAACCTTGAGAATAGCAACAGGTAAATCTGAGATGTAAGAACTGGTATCTCTAAGAATTCGTTCAGTAAAGCCTAAAAGACGGCCTATAGAATCTTTTGGCCTGAAGTCGATAGTATGACTACACGTTATCACACTGCGAAGAGTATTATTATTTGGTTTGATGCTAATAGCTATATCGTCGGAGCGCGCGGTGGCTCGGTCGGCTGGGTCGTGGATTGGCACGCGGGAGACCGTGGTTCGATTCCCGGCCATAGTGCGACTTTTCGGGCAAGTACCTCTGTGATTTTTCACATGTGCTTTTTCACCACGCAATGCTCCTCGAGGAGGGTTTAGGCAACTTTCTCGCAGCAAAATTGCCTAATTTCCCCCTACCCCCCTCCCAGTAATGGGAGGCCTCCCATCCCTCATCCCTTCCTTCTCCCAAGTGCTAAGTGCCCATAGTAGCGCCCTTATTAAAGGAGCCGGACGTAGAGCACTATAATTTAAAAAAAAAAAAAAAAAAAGCTATATCGTCGGGTTGTAACACGTCGATCAGAAATGACTTAATATCTTGAATTTCGTAGCTGCCAGTTGTAAAAACAACCACTTGATCGCCTACGTAAAATTTATTATTACCTTCGTCAATATTCGGAATTGAATTAAAAGTTAGGAGTTATACTAGACCAATAACTTAGTTATGTGCTGGTGACAACTCGATAGGTGGAAAATATTGTGATTCAAGAATAGATGATGTTCCTGATAAACTTAATGTCAATGATTCTTCCATGACGGTTTGTCAATGACTAATGTTACTTGAGTATTGGGATACATTTATATTGGCTGATAATAGAGTTTTTACAAAGAAAGCTCAGTCAAAGATGGCCGCAGTCGTATGTACCAAAATCTTGGAACCTTTCATTATTATATTTGACACATCTAACACCAAGACATAGCAGTAGATCAATCGGTGACTGTAGGTCACCAAAACTGTTGAAATACGTCACGTTATTGCCTCGCTTTCTATAGGCAACCCAGTGAGTACTAGGACCATCCTTATCATCGAGATTGACTATTGCTGATTCGGAAAAACGTGGGCCATCGGCTGGCAAAGCACTTCTCATGAAAACTCTACAGAAATGCGGTATTTTTAAAATTTTTGCATGCTTGATAAGGTTATAGTCTGTGAGAGCTCGGTAAAACAGTTTTACGTAGAAATTTTTTTTTCCATCTTTTAAGTCTTTTCCAAGCCTTAAATGTAGACCTAAGCCGTTCTTATGTGGTTTTAAAAACAGCCCCTTTCCAAGTAAGAGTGCTTCCATTTTATTACTATGCCTCTCACTCTCTTCTAGCTGTTTTCAAGCAACTTTAGCATTATTATTAGCCTTGACTACTCCAGTTACACCATTAGTGATAGTGCCTATAGCACTTAGGCCAGCAAATGCAGGAATAAGGTATGGTAGGAATCCTCCAGTTTTCTGCAAGATAGGCAATACTCAAGGTATTACAATATTTTTCCTACCACCAGCTTTTTTTACAGCATCCTGCGCTCCCTTTAACGCCAAACTTATAGCTTTCCGAGCACTGCGATTAGGAATCATGGACTTTAAAGCACTTCGAATCAAGCTTTTCAAAGTAGTTTTCTTCGGCTTCATTTTGTTCTTACTCACTTTACTAGAATTCGTACTAGGGAATGCTCCCATGCCGAGTTTGGATTTCAATTTCATGGCACTGGTAATAGTAAAAGCAGCAGCTTTTTCCCCTAAACTAGCGTCTGTGGCTTTGAATCTTTGCCATGCCTTTTCAGCGAGAATTTTGTCAGCGGTGTTTCTTGCTGTAACATTTTTTTGATCCTGAGAATAGGCTATATCGTGTTGCTTGCACGCCTGATCCAATGGATTGATACATGAATCTCCGCGAGATAATCTCTTGGCTGGTTAAGTGCCCGGTCCACAATATTGATATCCTTATACGTGCAGCTCTATAGGCAGTTTATTGATAAGTGTGTTTTTAATTTCACAGCCTTTGCGATGATGAACTTGCGATCATTACTTCCTAAGTGCCTAACGATGAATGAGCTCGAAAATATATGTAGAGCACTATTTATAGTTTCATATTTCAGCATGCAGTCACCACGAGCTCCGGGAAACAGAATATTTAACTTCCTGTCATAAATTTCATCAAACTGATAAGCAAGGTTAGGAAATTCGATGACATATGAGTTTTAAAATATATAGGCAAACCATTTACAGTATTATGTTTCAGTCTCAGTTGAGTCAGCATACAGTTAACATGAGCTTCGTAAATCAGAATATAAAACTTCCTGTCGTGAATTTCAACGGAATCGTTAAGCAAGATAAGAAAATCCAACGCTATGGTGATTTGCTACCCGATACGATAAGAGCTATTCTTTGTGGTCCATCAAACTGTGGAAAAACAAACAGCTTGCTGGCTTTAATTACTCACCCCAACGAATAGAGATTTAAGAATGTTTATCTTTATTTAAAGTCACTGAATCAGCCAAAGTATAAGTTTCTAGAACAACTGTTGGAGCCCATAGATAGTGTGAAGTATTTTCCATACAGCAATTATGATCCAGTCATCTCTCCGGATAAGGCACTACCCAACATCATAATGATATTTGACGACATTGCCTGTGAAAAACAAGATAATGTCAAAGCCTTTTTCTGCATGGGACGTCACAAAAGCGTTGACTGCTTCTATCTATGCCAATCCCATGCTCAAGTTCTAAAGCACTGAGTCGGAGATAATTTAAACCTTTTAGTAATATTTCGACAAGATGACATGAATTTGAAGCACATCTATAATGATCATGTTAACACTGGTATGACGTACAATGAATTCAAAAAATTATCTGTAAACTGTTGGAGAGTTGGAAAACATGGATTTGTCGTAATAGACAAGGTAAGAGATGTTGATAATGGTAGATATAGGAGAGGATTTGATGATTTTGCTATAAACATTACTCATGCTTATTAAGTGCGTATTAGTCTCTTGTTAACCATCAAGTGATCAACATGGACACTTTTCGTAAGGAAAAAGACGTTCTTCGGCAAGTTGAAAAAGCTAGAGAAGCTGTTTGACGTAAGCATCGATTGTTAAAGTCAGGAAGAGAAAATTTTGAAAACCAGATTGGAGAGACTTTAAAGCCTATTACTGATCCACTTCTTAAAATTATCGATGACACAAAGAAAATCAAAAACGTGCCACTTAGCTCTGAATCTTTACTTGAAAACTGCTTTAAGCCTTTTAAGTCAAAAATTAATAATACTGACGCATCAATGTTCCAATCAGCTAATAGTAACAGTGATGATGAAGAAGATACTTTTTCGTCGAATGATACTATCAAAGACTATGATGCCGTTGTTGAAAAAAGTGACTATGATGATTCAGTGCATCACATCGATAAAAATGAATCTATGAATCCATTCTTACAAATACTTGATATAAGAGAGTTAGAACTGGATCGAATTCATGGGATAAGAAAGGAAAAAAACGGATAACGTATACTTGGTGATTCGCCTATATATTTCAAAAATAATTAAATTTAAATAAAGGATCTAAGATATCCAATGACTGATGGATTAATGGAGTTACTTATAAAAAAGCATCCTAATAAAAAGCACATGACACCAGATAATTCAGTTAAATACAAACAAATCTTGGAAATGTCAAGTGCGCATAAAAGAAAATTTGACAAAAATGAGACGACATTCGTCCATACAATAGTAATAAGTTCAACAATGTTACTGCCCCATTATTCAATCTCACTCAAAATAGGATAAAGGCGGGTCCATACCTTCATTTAAAATTGCTAGGCTGAACATGCAAATAGACTACGTTTACTGGGACGATCCTAACGAGCTAGTTAATCGGCTAAGATTACTAGTGGCAGAAAACCAGCCGGTAATCCTAGTCACACTAATGAAATGAATTCAATCGTTGAGGAGCTTCGTGAAGCTACTATCATATATTGAGCATCGTTATCAATTCTACTTAAGTGTAAAAATGAGCATCGACGTGTTGGGACGTGAATCAGCTAAGTCGGAAAGTGGTAGTCGAGGTCCTTCAGGAATTGGATATAATCCACCATGGATGGTCAATTTAACTTGGAAAATAAAAGGTTGTGCAATGTTGCACCAGCTATTCAACCTCACGATGCTGTAAATCTCACTACTTTACAGAAAGAAAAAAGTTTCATTTTGGATGAACAAGAGAAAATAAATCTACTATTGAGCAGTTTAAGTGATGTATTCTCAGAAACAATACTAAATTTGCAGCGTGAAATAAATACACTTAAGGAGATTGTAGCACATATATATAGTATAACTCCAGAAGACAGTTAAGAGAGATAGAAGCAGTAGTGAAAGAGCTTAATAAACCTGTGAGACGCAACTACCTTCACCGAAAGTTTGATATTCGAGGCTTGGATGAAACATGGCAAACTGATCTTGTGGAGATGATACCTTATGCTCATGGAAATAAAGGTTATAGGTATTTGCTTACAGTTATAGATGTATTCTCCAAGTATGCATGGGCTGTGCCCGTAAAGAATAAAACTGGTAAAGATGTGACTGCAGCTATAAAGTCGATATTAACAGAAAGAAGAGTTCCAACTAATTTGCAAACAGATCATAGCAAAGAGTTTTACAATGTGAATTTTCAAAATCTCATGCAAAAGAACAAAATTAACTTGTACTCGACTTATAGTTACCTTAAAGCGTCTATACGTGAGCGATTCAATCGTACACTAAAGCATGGTATGTCGAAAAATTTCAGCTTGCGTGGCAGATATAAGTGGATTGACATCTTACCTAAGTTACTGATGGCACATAATAATCGGAAACATCGGACAATAGCTATGAAATCAAAGGATGTGTCAGCTGCTTCTGAAAATGAAATTTTGAAAAAAATTTCATCAAGGGCAATGGGGATGAGAAAACAACCGAAATTGAAAGTGGAAGATAAAGTGTGAATAAGTAATGCTAAGCAAGTATTTGAAAAAGGATACACACTGGTCGACTGAGGTATTCACTATAACACGAGTAGCTCTAACCAATCCACCAACTTACCATTTGAAAGATTACCAAAATCAACCAATTTCTGGAGGCTTCTACGAGCAGGAACTGCAGAAAACCAAGTATTCTGATACTTATCTTGTTAAAAAAATTCTTCGTCGACGAGGAAATCAAATATTCGTCAAGTGGTTGGGCTTCGATAATACCCATAACAGTTGGATTGATAATAACAAAGAATAAAAGTGATATGTATTTTAAAAAATTATTAAAATTCAGAAGTTGTAAAAAAATTTGTATAAAACTTGTTTTGGTCTTTTAATGTTATTAATTATGTGTGCAAATGAAATTTTTTTACCATACATGCTAATGTTATATCTTACATAAGATTCATTGAGATAAATAAAAACTTTAAACATGTAATAGATTGTATAATTCATTTTTTCTCACGTTAAACTAGTTTTACCAAAATAACTTTCTTTTCCTTGTATTTGTATAATTAAACATTTATTGGTTAAAAAATTAAACACTATCACCATTATAGCAAGCTGACAGCTTCTTTCTATTAATAGATTCCAACAAACTATTAAATGATAGCTTGTTATTTACAAGATACTCAGATACTTGATTAGGTAAAAATATTTGGAAGTGATCGTCTAGTTCAGCGATAAGAGTCAGCGCACCATCTACCGTACACCCGTAAATTCACTTTATTTTGTTACCATGATTGTAAGACAGTTTGATACTAAATATTGACTCAGTAAATATTAAATTGTTATTTAGGATCTTAAGAGAGCACCGAAATTTTTTTGAGGTGTTAGAGCTTGTTAAAATGATTTTATAATAAAAATATGAAATAGAAGTCATGTTCCTATTTCCGTACCGCCGTTCTCATTACCGGACCCCATCTACCGTACGCGTTCCTATTACCGGACCCCATTCACAGTTTGACGACAGATTTGACTATAACCTCACATTTTTGTTGACAACTGCATATCGATCTCAGTGCCTGCTACATAAATCACGATGAAAATGTCAAAAGCAGAGAAAGATGGTCTCAAGCTTTTTTACTGATTTTTGTCAGTCTAATTAAAATATTAAAAAGCAATAATATCTCATGATATGAAACAGGAAACTTTTTAATGGATAAATTTTTTTTTAATAAATGCAAATAAGTTATTTCATATGAACAAGCAGTAATTAAGCTTAAATTAGTTTCAGCTGAACGACAATTAAATCTATTAATACTAAATAAAACATCACTTGGCAAAAATTATTCAAGAATAACTTCCATTACAAAAATTACTTATGATGGATCTTTGTTTCTTTTTTGGCTTAGTTTTAATTGTTTCTCTTGAAGTTCTCCAATCTGCTTTTGTAAATCAATAGCTTCTGTCTCGTCCATTAAATCTTCCTCAACACACTTTTTTCTGTTTACAATGGCTTTTAACTTCTCTTCTTGCTTTCGTAATTTTTTATTTTCTTTTTCTAATCTTTGTTTCTCTCTCTGTAATTGTTTTTCTTTTTTGATTCTTTTATCTGCTATCTTTTTGAATTGCATGATTGACTTGGCGTTTTTTTCTTAATTTTCGATTTTCCATCTTTCTCTGCTTTTGACATTTTCATCGTGATTTATGTAGCAGGTACTGAGATCGATATGTAGTTGTAAAGAAAAATGTGAGATTATAGTCAAATCTGTCGTCAAACGGTGAATGGGGTCCGGTAATAGGAACGCGTACGGTAGATGGGGTCCGGTAATGAGAACGGCGGTACGGAAATAGGAACATGACTTCTACTTCATATTTTTATTATAAAATCATTTTAACAAGCTCTAACACCTCAAAAAAATTTCGGTGCTCTCTTGAGATCCTCAATAACAATTTAAAATTTACTGAGTCAATATTTAGTATCAAACTGTCTTACAATCATGGTAACAAAATAAAGTGAATTTACGGGTGTACGGCAGATGGAGCGTTTACCCCTAGCTTTCGTGCCGAATTTAGTGTTAGCTTTTCTCAGCTTCGACACTACATGACTTTGCCCCTTGACCATTTCGTTGATCATCTTTGTTGGAAGGAATCTTCCACAGGCCAACCGATTAAGTGCTGCTAAATCAGCCATCTGAAACATAAGAAAATTATATGAGTTTTATAAATAGTAAAAAAATATATGAATAAGAAAGCACGTTACAAACCTTTATTTCTGAGCTTTGCTGTTCCAAACAAATCTGCTTATCTCTGTAGAAATTTTTCAACTCCAAACCTGTTCTTTTAAGAGCTTGTTGTTGACCTGAGCTGCTTGCGTTGGATGATAAAGCAGTCGATACTTTTATCTGCTCACTATAGCTCTGACTGAGCTCTGCTGGTTGATACTGCCGATGATATAGGGACTCTCCCACGACTGGAAAAATCTCCCCCTCTACATTGGCTGCTTTGTCATTGGCTGCTGGTCTGCTATGATTTTCTTCACACTCTCTAGCTCTTTGTTCTCCTATTATTTTAATCCTATAATGACCCCAAGGCAGCGTATCTGTAGTGTTTGATAAAATATGTCGTTTATCATCTCGGGAACTAAGAGCAATTTTATTTTGCCTCTCAGTGTGGAGCTTATGATGACGTGATCTTATATTAATTTGCTCTTGATTAATGTTTATAATTTGGTCACGTAGGCACTCAGTATAGTCGTTGAAATCGATAGTTGCTTTTACGACGTTACTCTTAACACCCTTTGCTTTTTTAATCACATTTTCATTTTCAAGAAGAATACTATACATCTTACTTCTGAGCCCAACAAATTTCAATATTATATTTCCATTGCACTCATCTTTCATGAGCCCAACAATTTTTTTATTTTTGAACGGCATCATAAATTTATTATTTTCTGGAGAATCTGATGTGTCAAATTCATTAATATCCAATTTCATCATTTTATAAATATCATGGTTTGTTACCTCATATATCAGACTGTCTGTATCAGTGTATAAGAGTTTACAATCATTTTTGAGTTTGGAGAGCATATAATCGTAGTAAAAACGATACACAAGTGTCTTTGATAAATCTAAGAGACTAAGCCCAATGTATATTGGCTTTTTCATCATCACTTCTGCACGTTGTAGTTGTATGGCTACAAAATTCTCATCAAAAATATTACAGCTGTGAAAATTTGGCTTTGCAATGTACGATGCCACATCATTGCGTCCATCCCAATGGTTGAGAAGTTTGACATCGATACGCTTTCTCTCATTTTCCATCGTTTTTCCAAAAATAGCATTATTGAATAGTTTGAAAAACATTTTTCCAAACTCATTCTTAGCCTCTTTCCTCTCAATGCTATTGAGATCAATATATTCTTTAAGCCATGCACTTTGCCAGAATTTTAAGGCTCGATATATTTTTGTCAGTCGTAATCCATGATTTGTGGCTTGCTTGAGGGCTTCATAATGAAGTACATTTTTATTTTTGTTACTTTATGTTGTCATTTATTTAGGCTGCTTCGAACCTGGTGCTGAAATGTGTTTGGAACAAAGTGGCAAATCCTTATGAGAATCGTGAAGCTCCTCTGAATACTCCAAATCCACTTCTAAAATATATCCGTAAGCACTTTCATTTCCAATATT
This sequence comes from Copidosoma floridanum, assembly GCF_036245765.1. Classification (NCBI taxonomy): domain Eukaryota; kingdom Metazoa; phylum Arthropoda; class Insecta; order Hymenoptera; family Encyrtidae; genus Copidosoma; species Copidosoma floridanum. Next base: position 2,186,226 of record NW_028321911.1, read on the forward strand.
ATAAAAATCATGAGGCTGTTGCTCAACATTTTCGACCCACTAAAATCCACCATGAGAAAGTTTTTTAGTCATTGCCCAACCATACAAATTATTTTCGTTAAAATATGCTATATATCTTTTAGTTTCATGTTTTTTATAATTTTCCATATAGTGATTATTAGCTTCTGCATATCTGTTACAGCACTGGCTTATTCCACTTCGTATGCCTTTTGCAATGAACATAAACGTATCTATATCAGTTATGAGTTCTAGTGAAATCTGAAAAAAATTATCAATTAATAACTAAAGCACAATTGACATTATATCCTTATTCATAATACGTACTTTCATTTTTTTCAACATGTCATTCTGTTAACAGAAGTACATTAGTTTTGGGATAAAGATCTGAATACTGTCCAAGAGTTATAATATCAAAAGTTTTCCATACTGTTTCAGCATGTATATAGTCTTCACTAGTTATATGTGAGTTATATAATTTACTATAAAAATAATCTTTAAATGGGAGCCCGATTTCTTCAAGTTTTTCGAATGATGCTACATAATCGTATGGAAATACACCCTTCTTTTTTATTATATTGATTTGCTCGAAAGAGTATTTATCATCTTGACTGAGAACCTTTTCTAGAGTATCATACTGCTCTAAGTAAGATCCCAACTTATCAAGCAACGACGGCAAGAATCTATACGAGTCAATGAAGCGTAAGTTTATGCGTGTCCCTTTAATGTACTTCGTAAAAGAAATGTATTTTTTTTTAGTTTGAGGGATAACTTGTACACTTCCGGGAAAGCAAGTTACAAGTTCTTGTATAAATAAGTGGGCATCATAATTGTTGAGATTATGGAAAACTATTGGTACTGCTCACGAGTCCTGATACTTTAGATTACATACATTGTGAGCTGGGCCTTGATATCTGAGTAAAAAAAAGCGAATTTTAGTTTAAAGGGAAAAATTTTCTCAATTACAAACTCATAAATATAATACTTACCCTCCAGTAAAATGGCAATGATCGTAAACTTTTTCATCATTTTTAATAGACTTCTCACATATGTGACATATATCAGCATTGAAAAAATCAAAGTCCTCTTCTTCAGTTAATGATCTTATTGGCACTGGATTATTGTACATTCTACGTAAATCTAAGGCAAGATCTTGCATTTCTTTTACAAACCAGGTAGCTGGATTCTCACTGCTTTCAGTTTTTTTTTTGTAGAACCTTCTCTATCTTCTTCTACCTCATCTTCATCCATTGCCTCAGCATTAACGAAATCATCACGTTCTCCGTCAATATTTTTTAATTTTTTTAATTTTCCGTTACTATACGTATCAATATAATAATTTTATATAAGCAGCAAATAAATATGTTTATCATTTTTTTCTGCTGTCAAGTGAAGGGGTAAAGTTTTATAACTATTTTTACTTTTCTCCAAAAAATACACGTTAATAGACACATTATTCTGTTTTTCAAATTCTGTAACTTGCTTAGGCTGCACTGAAAAGGTGATCCCCTCGAAACTATAACTGTTTTCGTATTGAGAATAATTTGACTCTCGTTGTGCATTTTTATTCACTGGATGTAAAAGCTGAAAAAATAGCCTATTTGAATCATTGCTGATCTGCTTTCTGTACTTTCGCGCAAGCTTTTTTTTTCTCGATAGTAGTAGGGAGTTCTATGTAAGAACTACCACTCATTGCATTGTACTTATTTACATTTACTACTAAATTTAAAATTGAGCGTAAAGTCCATCCAGAATGGCGCTCCTGAATTTCTTCTATCTCTGTAGAAATAGGCTTCTGGACATTCGTTTTAAACCATTCATGTAGGTCTGTCATATCAACAATGGAATAAGATTTAGTATTAAAATATTTAACTTCAACAGTATCTGTATCATTTTCTACTGTCAAAAACTCTGCTGCTGATACTGTATTAATTTTTAAAGCATTTTGCTTGTCGAGAATTTCTCGATCTTTAAAAATGAATATTTTTTCCGCAGACTTAAGAAATTTTATTATATCTAAATGCCTACTATTTGTTATAACAGCCGTTCTTACGCGATTTTTAAAAGCACTATTAAGATCTTTTCATGTTACAAAATTATAATCATCTTGATTGTCTAATTTTTCATCGAGCCCTGACCCTTTCACCTCTAGAATTTTATAAAATGCTGCCAAAAACGTTGATAAAAGACACTCAATATTTAACAACTCATTTTCCACTATGACAATTTTACAGACAGCTTATAGTCAGAAATACTTTTAAGCACTATTTCACTATTATCAATAAAATCTCGTATCTTGGTCCTATTATCACTATGCAGCAAGCGTTGATATTCTATTCGCGCTATTTCACAGAAAATCACGGAACGCTCCATGGCGTTGGCGTTAGCAAAACTCTCGCGGAGTTGATCCATTATACTTACAGCTCGCGTTAACGTACTCAAATGAATGACAAGCTGCTTGAACTCTTCTTTTATACTGATTTGCCTCTGTGAAAGCGATACGAGTGATAACTAGCGGTGACTAGCAGTTGTATATAAAGAGATGACACATCGATAAAGGGGTTAGTTAACTAATAATCGTCACAACGTTAAGATGACGAAGTACATAGTTGATGTTCAAGGCTTTAAAACGATGCACAACGAATTTATTTTTAAAGAGATCGCTATTATACCTCTACAAGAAAATGCTACACCGTCAGTTTTTGTCTTTAAGCCCCCATATTCTTGGGCACAGCTCTCACCTAAGAACAAATGTGAAAATCGATGGTTGGAGTTTAATTACCACGGTCTTTGTTGGAGCTCAGGAGAAGTTCCCTACGAGGATCTAGCTACAACCTTTCGAGCCATTATTAAAGAAGATGATGTTATTTACGTAAAAGATCTTGAAAAAATCGAATGGTTGCGCCGTGTAATATTTAATAGGTACATTACTTATAGTATGATTTTACGCTTTACTAAATATTTGCATTATATAATTATTTTTATAGGTACATTTATGATAATAAGTAATGTCCAGCTTTAAAAAAAATTAGTATGGATGATATCGAATGCATAAATCACCAATTTAATTCAGCTCATTGTGCTGTGAAGAATGCTACAGCTTTAAAAAAATATATTTTAAAAGAGCAGCAACGACAAAACGATATTTTTTAATCAATGCATACCTGATACACAATACTTATGCAATAAATTAGTTCTTCATGAATCTATGTCGATTTTTTTTATTCACGCCTCCTTATTACTGCGCTGATTAAAATTACTTAATCGTAGTAACTGACTCTATACGTTGGCGAGGTACTGCGGTGAAGAGGAGTAAGCCAAGCAATGTTGACATACGCTTTCGGTTATGAAATGGTATACATGTTCTCTGGCAACACGCATCACTCAATACGCCCGCTCTTGAGAAAAAAATATGACACTGGTACATTATACGCCTAAATAAGAAGCGAAAAGTCATTGGCCGCGGCTAACACATCCGTATACATAAAAAATAATAGCTCCATTACTTGGCAAGGTACTGCGTCGAGTAAGCCAACGTTGGTCGCAGCTAAACGGGATACGCGATCCGCTACATCCACTGATAAGAAATACACGTTCACGCTTGATCATCTTCCTCTTGCGCTGTACGTTGGGCTTGTCACCTACACCTTTCGGACCCATCCTGATGACGTCAGAGCTCGATTCGCGGTCAGAAAAGAAGGGAGCCGTCAGTACCATCTGACGTCACAGCATTCGGAAGAAGCCCCCTTTCCCTGACGTTACCATCCGAGTAGTGCGCACCACCCACCGCCCATACTACCTATACCACCCGTGCCCCTCCTCCCACCACCCGATCAGCCTCTTCCCCACCACCGCCTCTCCTCTACCGCCCAATCAGCTTCTCCCCCACCACCGCCTCTTCTCCACCCACAGCTATAGCTAGAGCCTTTCCCCCCATCACTACCTCAGGGGGGGAGCTGGGGGGGGGGGGGTGCCAGAACCGCCATGGCTTACCTACTTAAGTAGGGAACGTAAATACTTATACTGGCTCTGAAAAGGGCCAGTGGTACCTTTCTGACAAATCTCACCCGAGATCTCATCTGATATCTGATGTGATTTCTCACCTGAGATCTCAGGTGAGATCTCATGCCAAATTCTCATCTGAGATCTCAGGTGAGATTTCTGAAAGAAAAACAAATAAAAAAATCTTGTGTAACGATTATAATTTATACATTAATGGATTGATTAACTAAAATATCAACAGTTATAGAAAAAAAAAAAAAAATTGGCCAATATGAGACTCGATCTCGAGCCCCCAGTTTATCAGGCAAGCATCTTACCGCTTGGCCAGAGTGGATGAGATAATATTCCGACAGTTAACGTCTATATAATGTGTAAGTACCATGTGTTATTGTTTTCCTTATTTACAATTAAGATTGGGAACAATTATATTTATCAATAATTGTATGATTTAGTTGTGAATAAGAAAAACAATAACACTTGGTACTTACATTCTATATAAACGTAAATTGTCAGACTAGTATCTCATCTACTCTGGCCAAGCCGTAAGATGCTTGCCTGATAAACTGGGGGCTCGAGTTCGTGTCCCATATTAGCTGAATTTTTTTTTTTTCCTTAAACTGTAGATATTTTAGGTAACCATTCTATTAATGTATAAATTACAATCGTTGCACAAAATTTTTTTATTTATTTTTCTTTCAGAAATCTCACCTGAGATCTCAGATGAGAATTTGGCATGAGATCTCACCTGACATCTCAGGTGAGAAATCACATGAGATGTCAGATGAGATCTCGGGTGAGATTTGTCAGGAGGGTAAAACTTCTAGCTACTTCTTATTATTATTCTTGATGATGAAGAGTTAGCTGTGGATAGCTTGCATCTTATCCTCGAAGTCTGTATGTACGGAGACTATCGTGATGGAGGGAGATACGCTTCTGACCAAAGAATATCTCGTCTGCGGGTCGTTCCCTGGATAACCAACCACTCATTGTTTATCGGAAAAATGTGGGTATGTTGTTAGGGACACAACCCTCTGAGAAGGAAGCCGTTGTGGCTGCCCGTGCTCCTCTCAGGGCTGTCTTTCCTGGCTTACATTGTTAGCCAAAAATTTGGATGGCGGAACGGCCTCTCAACTGTAAAGAGTTGGAGCAGATTGTGCACTTGCTAGGTACGTCTCCTGGTATTCCGCTGGAGATGTAATCGGTTAGAATAATTTTTTATTGGTGGCACTGGTCAATCCTGGAGAGTCAGGGCGGATGTATACCCAGGTCTCTTTTCCATTACAGAAGAGTGTCGTCGGTAACCAGGATACCTAGCTGCATGACTATCATCTACATTCTCGATGCAGCATGATGAACTGCCGGTAGACGACTACAATAATTTTTTAACAAGATTAACGCAGATCCTACTGAACTAAAGTGAAAAGCTGACGTATTTTTGCAAAACTTTGAGCTTATTCATCGCTATTGTTATTGAATTTTTCAAGATAAAAACTATACTTAAACCATTTAGGAAGTGTCAAGAATCGGTGTGCAAAATTTCAGCAAAATCGGTTCAGTAGTTTTCGCGGTTAGCGATTACAGCGGTTTTAGCGACTTTGCTTTATATATTAGTAAGAAAGGACCCCGGTGTTAATGCTATGTAGCACTGCATACGGCAACTTAAATTGTAATTTTAATTTAAAAAACTACAGTTTGCTACAACAAGCAACAAAATTATTGCAATAAAGTGTAAAACACACATTTTTTTTACAAATGCCCCCAAAAACCCAATACATTTTTTTACAGTGTTAATGCAGTGTTTGTAGCTAATGCAAATTGATAACAACACATGAAAAGAAAAAAAAAAAATTAAAAAGTGTACGTTCGAGCTGTTGCTTGAATAAATTAATGAGGATTAAATGTAGCAACGATAAGAATAATTCACTGTTATAATTAAGTTTGTTAACGTTTAAGTCGTTTACCACTTATTTTTTTGGCTAGGAATAGATTTTAAATCCAAAATACTATATAATAAAATTATTTATACGTGTTTTAATTACGTGATTTATAAATAAGTAATGAGAATTTCCAAGATTTTTCTCCAAATCGAAATCGTTGCCCTCCCCTTTTTTTCAAAAATGAATGAAAAATGCAATGCTTGAACCATCAGTTGTAAGGGTGAGTAATTTCCAGACACCTCTGACGTCAGCGTCTGGCGCCGTCGGTCGTGCCCGGTATGAGTGTTTGGTCGTGCTGTTGGAGGAGGGTGAGGAGCGGGGTCCCTAGCTGGGGAATTTTGGGGACTTTGAGGATGGGTGAGTAATTTCCAGACAACTCTGACGTCACCATCTGGCTCTGACGGTCGGGCCCGGGGTGAGTGTTTGGTCGTGCTGTTGGAGGAGGGTGAGGAGCGGGGTCTCTAGCTGGGGAATTTTGGGGCTTCGAGGAGTGGCGATGTTTTTGAAATCTGGTGGGCGTTGGAGGTGGGGCGGAAAGGTGAAAATAATGAAGTTGTTTGGAATGGGGTTGTCAAAATTTATTTATAGTGAGAAATAAAGTGATACACATAAAAATACAATGTAAAAACTTAAGATAATTGTTTATAGTATAAAATGTATGGCGATATAATATTAATACATATAGGTAAAGTTGTTAATGATAAGTAGTGTTGTTAATCTAAAAGGTTATAGTTTTATACAATGTAAGTGATAAATAGTACGCAAGATGTCTAGTTTTTTGTGATGTGTTTCAACGCAGGATGTTTATTTTAAAATTAATTGAAGTAAAATATTTCTAGACTTACAATTTTGATTACATGTTGAGGATATAACGCGCTTATTTTCTAGTTTCTTACGTCTAGTAATTTTATTGTACAAAGTTACACTTATTTCATCATTAGTTGATGTAGTTCTTGAAAATATTGAACAAAACATACCCAAAGTATAATTATAAGACATAAAAAACAAAAAATTGATTCAGAAATGACCACGCACTCGAGAGTCAATACTCTGCAATTGTTGTACGTTCCACTCGTGACTAATACAGTTTCGTCTAAGTCGATCAACATGGTATGAAACAGCGGGTGGCAACCCATAACTGTCAAAGAAAACTCCGTGTCTGCTGGTATCGACATAGAAGGCAACCCAATGCGCACCAGGTTTTGTGCTCTCGTCTGTATTAACTACGAGGGCACACGGTCTTGTCCAAACAAACGGCAGCTTGTCTGCTGGAAATACCCCGACTGTCGGTGTCGGGATATGCCACAGCACTTTTTGTATTTGTAGTGAATTTATCTTCTCTTATTTTGGCGTACACAGATACAGTAGAGTCCCCACTTTTTCTAGATTTCCAAAGTTTAATACTTTTCATGAGGTTCCCGACCTCTTGTGTAGCAGCAGCAGCAGGGGAAGATGACGACTGGTTTAAACGTGCAGATTTTATTATCGGCTCTTGAGTTTTTTTTTTTTACATCTAAAGCATCATCTGGTGTGGCGTAAGAGGGAATAACTTCTGTAGAATGTACTGTTTTGTTGATCTAGGTTCGTAAATAATAAACATGAGCTAGAGCACAGCTGGAAGCTCCCTTTTTTCGACCATGATAACAGCAAAAGTAATCATTATTGCAAAAAAGATTTTTAAAAAATGGGAAAGAGTACTCTTTAAGACTTATTATTTAACGACCCAAAAATTTTTCCAGTAATTTTTGCTTTTGATTACCTCGAACGTAAATGTGAAGAGCACTTCTTGCTATGTCACGTAGAGCGCTATATACGTCCTCCATATTAGCTTCACCATTAAACCACTTGAGTCCGTAAAAATAACACAATAAATAATTATTTGTAGCTAAAAGTCCTGACGTCAATTCCGTAGTGTTGTAGGGTAGTTTTATAATCCAATGTGAACTAAAGTTACAGTCGACACCCACCATGGTGATTTCGTTTGGTAAAAAATCACCATTTTTATCGTAAAATGCTTGAATATCTACGATAAAATTAACTTTTTCCATGATTTTTTGTGAGCAGCCACGTCCACTGTCTTGAATGGTACGCGGCATACTGATCGTTCAACGAAAGATTGGAGATTACGAGATGGGAAAAAAAAGGTTTGTAACAGTGCTTAAGAAGTGGTAGTGAATATGAGAAGAGGAGTGAAGGGGGTTAGTGGTGGTAGTGGTGGTACAAGGGAGGTAATAGAATGAGAGAAAAAAAAGTCTTTTAAGGCGTTGAAATCCACAACTATCTGACAGTTTGAGTCTATTTCTAACACGTTGTGAAATTCTGTGTAAAGAACGCAATTTATCGTTTTTGTCAAAGGCGTCTCAAAACGTACTTCTATTCTGACAGACCCATTTTTTACTAAATTCCAATGACCTGCAAAGTGCGCAGACAAATCTGGTGTAAGATCAAATGCAAAAAGACAATACCCTTTTGGATAATCTTTTCTGTGTATGTTGTTTCCCTCGTTCATGTAATTTATTCCGGAGCCAGAAAATGATGTCTGATAAGCTTCAACGTACATGGATCCACTTCCTGTAAAAGTAGGTTGTAATGGTTTGCTTGGAATTTTTACCCCATCAACATATAATACAAAGAATTAATAGAGTAATTTTGGGAATTAAAGGGGTTAAGTTTTCTGTCCCCGTTGAAAGCTTTGTTGTCGACGAAACCTAGTATTATTCTTTTTGGTAACTGGCCAACAATAACGTTTTCTAAACAGTCGCCTGGAATACTACTGTGCACATTAAAAGATTTAACTTCCACACGGGTGATTGGATATTTTGCAGTAGTGCTTGCTAAAGTCTTTGCATGTACAATCAAAGCTGTGGGGTTTACTTTTACTCATCGAACAAGAAGTGTTGCTTCGGTAATACTGACTGAATAATTCCTTGTAGATGCATCCATCAAACAAAATGCATCCTTCGAACGAACCATCCGTAGACGAACTTCGACACCATTTAATAAAAGTTTATCTTGATTAAACACATCGCAATGCAAATGACCCATCAAGTCCACTGTCATACCATCCTTTATATACTCTTGACGTTTTGCGAGAGATGTATTTTTCCCTGATCCGGGTAGTTCATCCATCTCAGCAGCTACATCGGTTTCCCAAAGACTCGTGGACAAGTGAGAAGTTTTTGCTGCAGGTCCGTAATTTAATAGTGTTTCGATGTATGCTCTGTACGGATAAGCATTGTTAGGAGGGGTCACTAGTTTTTGATTGAAATATACATCAACTTGATTAAATATAGAGTGTAAGAAATTGTTTACTGGAGCCACATCTGTATCCTTGTCGTAAGATATTAATTTTACATTAACTCTCAGCATTGTGTGAGCAAGGTCCGTATAATCCTCATTTTAAGAGTTTATAACAAACTCTATCGGACTTTCGTCGGTTAATGATGAAACAGGTTTATAATAAACCCACCAACTTGCCTCTAACGCTGTCTTAGTAAGAGGAAGAGAAAATAAATCCAACTAACTCTTGAGACACGGATAAGTGTGGCTATGCAAAAAAAAAATTATTTATTAATACTTAACTAAAAATGTCGGTCACTTTAGATTTCTTTTTTTTCTGCCCTTTTTTACTCTTTTTACAGTTAATACGCTTAATTTTTTTACTATTCTTTTTCCCTCCTCTAGTCTTATTCTTTTTAACAACACTTTTTTTGCGTCCACGTTTTGTCACTCGAGATGTTTTCTTTTTACCACAAGTCGTAAAGATGTGATGGGTAGCGCTTCTGCTACGAGACTGCGCTCGACGTTTGTTCGGTAAAGCATTATATCCGGATCCTTCCATTAATCTAACAAGCTTTTTCGTTGATTTACGTTTCAAGTTTATACCTGATTCGGTTGCACGATTTGTCAATGCATCTTTAAATGGCAAATCACGTTGACCAATGTCATCAATTATATTTACACTAGCTCGGAAAGCTTCTTTTCCAATAGCGCGTGTACCTTTTGTTATATATGGCATAGCTGTGCGAAAAAGCCCCGTGAAAAAAGAACCTAAGCCATGACCCCTCTGCCCATGCGAGCCAGTAAACATATGCTTGACACCTCTACCTACACCTATGATACACATCGTAAAAACTCATTTTGTATGACGATTCTAAAAATACACTTTCCTAAAATGCAACACCACCGTCAGGGTCCCAAACTCGAATTCTATCGGTTTACCGAACTGGTCTCTTATATCTATATCGATTGTATGAAATCTATTATTAAGGAGGGGTACGTATGCAACAGGCGTATACCTCTTGACGATTGTACTACCAAAATGAACTTCTTTAGCATCCAAGTTAACTATTTGTAATAAAGGTGCAAACGTGTCCCCAACAATACATGGTTCACATATTATAGTAATCACATATTATATTAGAGTAATTAAATAGTTGATCAGGCACTGCTCTTGACATGCTTGATGGTTGTTTACCGTGAATTAACATTCTGTAATCATCCTTTATTTCTGCACGTTCTTTTTCGATATGAATTATTCCTTCTTTGAATCCTAAGATGCGTTGTACTGCGTTTGATTACCAGGGTAATTTTCCACCCTTATCTTCTTCAAAATGTTTCATTATAAATGAAAACACTGTTCCTTTGTTTTCTAAGGTGGGTAGACCAATAAATACAAATCCACCGTCCTTGTTATAAATTAACTTACGTTGATATTCTTCATTTTCAGAGATATATTCCATCCATTTGTTATTTATTGCTTCACATAAGCTATTTATCGAGTCGTATGTGCCATGTTGAAAATGACATTCTGTTTTATCCTCAGGTGCAGTGAGTAAAGCGTCCTCTCAAGTGACATGTAAAATAGTGCACGGTACGTGAATCTCGGAAATTCCAACCTCCCATTTTCCACTCAGCTCGATTTCTTTTGGTAATTGAGTAGAAAAATTCGTTGTAGTATTATTAGGAAAATATTTTATACTGCTATTGCTTGGCAAACTTATCGTGAAATCGTTATGAACCATCTCTCAAGCCTTTTTCAAAAATCCAAGAATTTTCTGAATAACCCATCCAACTAATAAAATATTGTTTGTTTCTTCCCTTTCCTTTAATTCGAATTATTTTTTTAATTTTATGCTCCTGCTCTAATACTCGCTCTTTAGCGACTGGGCTAAGCTCCTCAGGGTAAAAAAATCCCTCAATACTTTCACCATCCAAATCATGCAAGTAATATGTGTATAAATTCTGTCTTTTGGTAACACCGAAAATTTTAAATATTTCTTCACTCCAGGATTTCACGGCGCCTTTTTTGAATACGTTTTTCTCGCGACTGATACGCACGTAATCTCCAACTTTATACTTTGATTTAGCTTGACGATTCTGACGATGTTTTTGCTTTTGTGTTTGTGAGTTTACTAAATTTTTCCTCGCAACGTGCGCGTTATGTATAGTTACTGCACTGGGTGCTAGCTTGATTGTGGATTGGGGTGATTTATTGTACCCATCAATTAAATCTTCTAGTACATAAATGTAGTGGTATGTATTTTTATATGTAAAATATCTGTACATACGTTCCTTGAGTGTTCATATGAAACGCTCTACTACAGCTGCTTTAACGTCACGGTTACTCACAATCCAAAATTTAATTCCATTATGCTTTAACAACTGTTGAAACTCGCTTCCTAAAAATTCTTTTCCCCGATTTGTTTGTACTGTTTTCGGAAATCGATAGTTTTTATCATGGAGAATTTTTTTAAAAGCTGTGGTAACTTCACGGCAAGTCTTATCACGTAATGGTTGAGCCCATACAAATTTACTCAAAACGTCTATTACAACAAGAATGTACGGCATACCACGTCGTAGTTTTTGATAGACGTCAATTGAATGAGATCAGCCTCCCACAAATCGTCTAAAGCGTTGACATCGTAAAAAAGGCGAGGAAACTTACGTTGAATAGTTTTGTGTAACGTGTAAACGTCTTGTCCCTTCAACCATTCCTTTATTTTATCTGATGAAACATTTTTATTTAATCTTATTAAGTTTCTAGCCCCTGTGAAACCAGCCTCATGACTGGGTGTAAGGTATTGTTTTTCGAACGCGTCCATTTTTTCAAAATCTAAGCCACTGTCCGCCTCCTACTCCTCCTCCCTTTTGCAAAGGTGTAGATGTTTTGGATGGACTTTTGATGTTACTTTTAATAATCTTATTCTCTTTAATAGTAGTTTCCCCAAATGGTTGATATGCTTCACTGTCGTCTTTACTCGACAATTCATCAGTAATATCGTCATAGTCACGGTCTATCTTCTCTCTAGAGTTAAATAATTTTTTACGAGTCTTTGATAAAGTCTCGACTCGATTGACATTACGAATCTCCCACAGGTCATCATTTCCTACAAACTCTCGAGGAGTAATGATCTCGCGCAACATATTACCAAATTTTTTTCTACCCACAGATTTGACTGTTTTTCTGCGTCTTGCCGCATCATTTATTAAGTCAATTATATTAGAACCTTGTATTTTTTTACCATCAATGGTCATGACACCCTCACTATTCCAACTAATTTTACGGTTATTCTTTTTTAAATAATTTAAAAGTAATTCAGATTTTTTTTGATATGCTTTAGGTATCGTTTTCAGAATCATATCACTCATTCGATCATTTGCATCTGTATCATATTTTTCCTTCTCCTCTTTTTCCGTTGATGCGTATGGAATTTGTTCATCTATGAAATGAAAGTATCTTTGTAAGACTCTTAAATATTCTTTAGATTTTTCACGTTCGTCGTTGAACGCATTGGAGTCAAGAATTCGTTTCATTTCATCATCCAAACGACTGAGGTTGTTTCCAACAGTTTGTGTAGATTGTAGAACTCGTTGCGATAAAAAATCGTTAGTAGCAGTAGAAACAGGTATTACAGCTTCATTGAGGGGTTTTGCATTTTCACTGTATATTCTTTCGAGCTGTTCTTTCGAAATTAAAACCAATTTTTTTGCTTTCTCCATACCACTTTAAATCTTTTTATTTTATAAAGCTCTTGTTAATATTGCGCTTAACACCGCTTGAAGTATAAAAGGTAAGAAACCATTACCTTGTTGTACAATAATTTTTCTTTTTTTTCCAAGAATCTTCACTGTCGAAGCCTCCTTCCTTCTTTTTTATCTTCTTCTTCGTCTTAGAAACTACTTTCCTCAACACATTTTTAAATTTTTCAAGTTTTGACTTTTGTAATTTTTTCAAAGGAACAACACCTTTTAGTACATTTAGAACACACTCGCAAATACAATGAGTTAATTTTTTATCGGCTTTTTTAAATAATGCAACACGCTGATCTTTATTTAAATGCTCAAGAGCTTCCAATATTTTCATAGGTTTTTTTTTCAAACGATATCTTTGAAAAAAAACGACGAGTTTGAGGACCTATGACTATTTCGGCGACCAAAGTGTTGACCTGTCATCCGATGTGATGCAGATGCTTCCATCGTTCAAACAAAACTGAAGATACAAACTCACTGACCAGTATTTTAAGCAAAATTTTATGTTTTACCTTAGGCGATGTAAGTATAGCTACTGTGTACGGATTTTGGTAAATATACATACTGATACTCATCATCAGGAAATATACACGTACGAAATCTAAACTCGTCCAGTGTGTATCCTGCTTGCAATCGATTATTAAATAACCACGTCCCTTTATCGTTGCATCCTGATAGGCTTCTTGTACAAATTTAGGATCTTCGGGAAAATTTTGTTTTGCCAAGTGTTGTATTTGAGCACGATCACGAGGATTTTTAAACAAAACAATATACGAAGCGTTGAGACTTATATCACGCGAATGAGTAGACTTATGAAAAATATTTTTAATTATAAACATAACACTTATGTTTTTATGATGATTACCTTTTGTGAACAAATCCACAACAACATTGTTTGATGATTCACGCATTAAATTATCGATGATGAGTAATTTCTTACGTTGAGGATCGTTTGAATAAAGTGCGGGTTTTGGTAGTCCTTCGCGAAATTCAATTTTTTGACCATTTTTTAAAAAATTTTCACTTTTATAACTATCCTGCCACTCTGCGTAGTAAAATAAAACTCTATTGAATCGTACACTTGACAATTCATCGATAAAATTTAAGAATCTTTTGACGAAAACGGTCTTACCACACCCTGTAGGACCACAAATCATACTCGTCCGCGGATGCTGCCAGCGCGTATTCATCGCGTCGTTTGAACTAAACTACGCATGTTAGTGTAACCGACTTGATAAAAGTATACTAATCTACGAAGTATAAAAAAAGAAAAACCCATTCGTAACAGCGGCGGTGGCGGCGGCGGCGGGGGTAACGGTATAGCTGATTCACCGCGGGGAGTCGAGCTGACCTAGAGAGCGCGCGCGCGTATCATGCAGCTGCATCCCCCTAGCTAAGGAGCATTATCCCTCTCCCCATCCCACTCTTTTTTAGCTTGACTAAACGAGGGATCTTTCATTTTACGCTTTTCTCACTAGGTCAGTCTAAAACCTGAAAAGCGTGCTATGTGTGTTTTTATCTTCTTCCTCTTTTAAAGATCCCATCCTTACGAGTTTCAAGGGTCAAATTGCTCTCTGAAATAGAATATGACGTCTCCTTGAAACACAAGACAACGTGACAGTGAAAAATTAGTGGGTTTTACAAAAAATGTACGGATCTCGTTCTTTTACACACCATCTTCGTGCTACATTCAATTAATTGACGAAGATTCTGATTATAAAATTTTGGATTCAGAAATGCAAGAATATTATGATGTAAAAAAATCTGACATTATTTTTCATAAGTCATCAACCTTAAAAAGAGAAACAGACTTACCTTATTTACAAAAGTTAAGACAAATGGATTTGAAGGCATGTATAATTAATGTAATTTTGTGTACAATATTATTTTAATAATGCAGAAAAATATTGTTTTTATAGCCTCACATGCATATAGCAAGAAACATCAATAATAAATGGAGATGTTGTATGGCAGAAGGCGGGAAGAGATGTAAAATGATTGATGTAGGATAATTTTTTGATACATCGTAATCTGTGATGGAGTGTAATATAGTTATTTATGAGTTGGAACAACGTTTTTTAAGTTTACCGCCTCGAACAATTTTATGCGGGTTAGGAAATATTTTACCAATATCGTGGTTTAATAGTTCTCGTTGGACCGATCTCGCGAGTATGCTTTTTTGTCGAGCAGTTAAAAATAGAACTTTAAGGGCTTTTTTTTCTTAACGAAGGATTAATATTTTTATTAAACCTATAATAGGTCTTACGTTTTTCTTACCAGTGATACAATAAATGGATTAACCATTCATGTAAACACCATGCTATGTGCATTTGATACGGCAAGAGTTGATTCTACTGGATTTCATCACCCTATTTGGCTTAGTGACTCACCTGTTAGTTTTACTCGTTGAGTCTGTGTTTCATCATCGTCACCTTTTTTTTCTACGAGGGAAAATTCATAAAATAATGATCAAAACTATGAAAAATACTGTAAAAATAATTTATGCAAGAAAATAAAATTTTTTGTACTTATTTGAGTTTTATTACTTATTAATTACAGGAATTTAATATCGATACACATATTTTTACAACAAATTGATCCTTCTAAACACTACTTAACATTTTATACTTGAATTTATAAATAAAGTTAAAATAATTTAAAAATATTTGTCTGTTGCTTGTGATGTTTTGCTTTGAAAACATATTTACTTTTTTTTTCATTCGATACTGAAATTTATTAGTTGCACAATAAACGTTGAAGTCATGTAAGCTTATGAATAGGACAACTCCCTATCAACCTACCTGAAAACTCTTTTGGGTATCTATTAGATATACCAAATTTGATCGACTCCATTTCATTTTCTTTTATGATGTTTATAATATCAGAAACATATATGTTTAGAAATTTATTAAAATCATGATACCATCCACTCTCCACTTCTTGGAATTTTTTCCTCCGGCTACAGGTTTTAAAAAACCATCGACTACTTGTCCTTCTATTAGTCAATATTCTAATGAACGTCCTGCATGAATTGTTTCAATATTTCTAATTTTTTCCTCACACAACAACCATTTAATCGATTTTTCCGAAAATTGACCCGATCGTGTATAGCTGTTTTCTGAAATAATACCTATTGTATCATTTAAAAAAAATTTTTTCTAAATACAACCGAGCAAGCGCTTGCGATCGTTACGCTTTCTACAAAAGGATCAACGTTTCCGACTTTTAGAAAGATTTTTCTAAAAGCTGTACACGCCTGACGCAATATTTTAACATCTTGAACGCAATAATCTACTAATTCCTTCTGCATATTTAATTCTTTTTTTTCCTTGACAATTTGGTCATACCAACGTACACACTCTTGACGTTCTTTTGAACTCATTAAGTCTGGAACTGGAGAAAAAAATTCAATCGCCGGATACGGTCGTTTCTAATTAAAATTTTCTTTGCTCGTAAGAAGATGGAGAAAATACCCTTTTTTTAAATTATCCGTCAAGTTGAAGGTTTTCGGTAATTCTGCTAATTTCATTGGTAAATAATTAAGGCTATCGATGAATTTGGTTTTTCCAATGATCATTTGTATGATATTTCGTCCGTTTAAAATGACGTTGGGAGTTTTGTTTTCAGAAACAAGATGTTTTAAAATTAATTGAGCGTCAAACGATTTTGTGTTGTGTGCTATACATATAAAAGAAGAAAACGTTTCACTTTTTTCTCGTACAGCAAAGTCAACAAACATTTTTAAACATTCCTCACCTTGAAAAATTATTTCTTTTACACCACAAATGGATGATTCTGAATTTATACAGTCATCACATCGAATTTGAGCTACACATAAAATCGGTACATGTATGCGTATTTTTAACATATCGTCCACAGTTTCGTCCTGACGTGTCTCAAAATCATAAAAAATAAAGCAATTTTTTGAAGTAAAAACTTCTTATGGCGCGTTGGGCACTTTTGTGGGTGAGCATTTTCAGCCGTTCTCGCGACAGACGAGATTTTACACAGATATACTCCGCGTGTATTCTTATAATATATGTATACTGTACGTGCTCTTTGCATGGGCATTCGTTCGTGCCCTCGTGACAGACGAGATTGAGAGTTTTTTATATTTTTTTTACAAATGAATATTAATCGGAAAATTTATTTATTTAAATATTTCATTTGACTTGTGACTTAGAGTGACTCGATCGCGCTTATATATCAATCGTGCGAGAATTTCGCCGCTTGACGGGAGCAAATATCAGGGGCTTTGCCACCTGGCGAGTAGAGCCTAAAGCGCGAGAGTTGTGAGACGCCACATGATTACATACATAAATAGTATACCAAGAATTCTTTCGAATTTGAATTCCCGCGCCTACTGTCTGTTGAAAAAATCATACGATTTTGAATTTAAATTCTCGCGCGAAGTAGTTCTCGGTGGGATCCAGTCAGCGGCACTATGTAAGATCAAGCATGAACTGTGAGCGTGGAATAATGCTCAGACCAACGCTGATACGCAGTCTTTGCATGGGCATTCATTCGTGCCCTCGCGACAGACGAGATTGAGAGTTTTTTATATTTTTTTTACAAATGAATATTAATCGGAAAATTTATTTATTTAAATATTTCATTTGACTTGTGTTGCTGCTATGGTATTGTGTTAAAAAAATTGATAAATTTTGTATTTACTATTTACTAATATTTACTCATTTAAATAAAATCACTTCCTTCGAATGTAGTTTCTATATTATTATACTCCATGTCCATTCAAAAAGTGCCCACATTGCTTTGATAAACTTGATTTTTTATGTTAAATTTCTCATGTCGCGAGCGCACCTAAAAATGCTTACCCAAAAAAGTGCCCAACGCGCCATAAGTTCAAGTTTTCACTTCTGCCTGCACTCCCGGAGTGCTACTTGTACTTGATTGTTTTTGTAATGTCTCTCTTTTACAGCTTGAATCATACACAATTCATTTAAATCATGTATGGTTTTACACTGTCCGCAGTATTTTTTTTCCACACTCATGCTTTCCCTTTGCTACGTTATAAAATTTTGCACAAAAGCTACACATTTTTAAGGTATCGCATACAGATCTTTTGACTGCCCAATGTGTTTTTCTTCGTGCATATGACCCTGGACGTTTATGATTTTTAAAACATTCTCTATTATAAAAAGTACGCCCACAGTCATCACATTTCATTTTTTTCATTTCGGAAGTATTATTATTACAATTAGGGTTTGCATTACATGCCATGCAAACGAAAGGACACGAATGATTTACTATTTGTCGGTATGTTTTATCACACGGTAAACAGAAAAACATATTTGTTTTGATTGCTAAAAAGTTTAAAATTAAATTATAGTGTTTAATATTGTTGTAATACATTATGTTTATAAATGAATAGTAATTTGATGGCATATCTTTCGACCCGTCATAAATTAAAGCCGTGCAAGTCCCGAAGTGTTTATAGTCAAAAACGCGAATGGCTATGTTTTTTCGTAAAAAATATTTTTGAAACTTTACAATTTCTGGATATCCAAAAGTGTCTGTATCTTTTTAAACTATATCACTATCCTTTAATAGTTTTAGAGTTTTTTGTTTTTGCTCTTTTTCATTTTTAATACTTTTCCACTGTTTCTTATATTTGACAGTGTCATTTTTATTTAAATAAACCTCGCCGCAAACGAGAGCCCTCGCTAGACATAAATTATCATTATTTTGAATACTTAATACTCCTTTCTTTTCTATATTTTTTATAATATCTACGGAGGCACTCATCCCTTGAAGCACTTGTACATATGTTACCTCAACAATTATATTTTGTAAAATATCGAAAATTCTCTTACTCTAATCGATCCTTTCAAACAGTTTTAAAAAATCTTCGGCCGTGAGTGTGTAAAGAGGTCTATAATATAATCCTACAGCACCGCCGGTCAACCCATCCGATTCTATGACACTCCTACTAAATCATTATGCTGGGAATAACGGTTTTTAATCATATCTACAAATTCCCCCATCACGGAAGCTAACCAACCATTTATTTTACCCAGCGTTACTAAATTTTCATTCGGGGGTAACATCTTAAACGTAATCAGACCCCCAGTTAATCTAAATGCCTTAATATATTTTTCTACATCGCTTATTATATTAATAAATTTTCTACCTTTTAGTCCACGATCCTCTGGAACAACTTTTTCTACGTGTACGTTCGTAACACCACCACCACCTTTTTGCACAAGACCACAAGCACAGTTACACCCACAATTAATTTTGCTACTCACTTCACTTGTTTCCGGTGTCGTACATGTTTTTTGCTGCTGCTGTTGTTGATCCTGAGGCTGTTGTTGTTGCTGTTGTGGCTGCTGTTGTTGCTGAGATTGTTGTTGATGCTGCTGCTGTTGTTGAGGCTGTTGTTGTTCTATTTATTTTTGTGGACCACTTGGTTCCGAATTAGTTAGCTCTGTGAAAATAAAAAAGTTTTTTCACTCTATATTCAGAATGAAATACACTTATAATGATTTATTAAATGAAAAAATTTATTTACCTTTATCTGCTCCAAGATAACAAATTTTTTTTTGCATTACCGATGAACCAGCCATTAATTCGTCATCGTTCTCGATATTTCTTTTCCTATTTTCAATGGCCTGTATAGAAGTCGTTGGACTTAGCGTCTGTGACGGCGAAGAAAAAAATTGTTTTCCTCGGCTATCGTATTCACTGAAATTAGTAACAATAAAATTATATAAAAAATAGTGTAAAAATTACTTTAATTTGAAGTAATAAAATTTACTTACTTATTCTTTCGTAGTGCTCAAACAATGGCTTTAAACAGCCACTGTTCCGTGAGTTGAGTGGTAAACTTTCAGCTACCACAACCACAGCAATGTCACTATTTTTTATACAAATATCATACAATAAACTTGTCTCACTGTCAGAAACAAGCCCTCGGAATAAATTCCACAGCACCTCTTTAAGCTCTTGCACTGGTGAATTCGGTAGCACCTTATTAATATAAACCGCCGGGTATTCCAATTTAATCACGTCATGAAGCGCAAATCCATACATGACACACTGCAATACTACTGCCCGCAATTTTTCAATCACCGAATCCATGATGAACACGGGTACTACTTCTTTTCAACGGTTAAGAGAATATTGTTTTGGCTACGAGTGCTCGATAGAAACTAACTCTTCCTCTTGGTCTTAAGTTCCTCATCAACTCTGTATCTTCTCTTCTTTTACCCTACTCTAGAGAAAAATGCATGGAGCGGGGAGTATGAAAATCACATAAACAGTGAGTAAAGCCAGTCCCTTGATTTTCGTACATTTTTTTAAAAAGCTCATAAAAATTTGACTTTGACTCGAACAAAAGCCACGCACTAGTATTTCCCAAAGCTCTGCATCTTCTCCTGTTTTACCATACCCGTAAGAAGAACGTTAAGATGGGAGTATATGAAAATCACACAAACAATGAGTAAAGCCAGTCCCTTGATATTCGTACAGTTTTTAATTATTTTTTGAGAGCTCGTAAAAATTTGACTTTGACTCGAAAGAAACCCAGCAGGCACTTGTTTCATAGAGTAATGTTTCACTTTTTATAACATCTGAAGTAAAAACTGATATGTGATTACCATTGATATAATTGGAGGGCTTGTTGTCTGTTTAGGTATACGTTATAGCTCTCATATGGTTTCTGTACGTAATGGTAACATCCTACGAGTTTATGACTTTAGGTCCCAACAACTGACAGTTTCCATGCAACCATCCCCTTAAAGAAAAACGCGAGATAGTAAAAGAGAATAGAAGGAGGAAGAGAGAGAGAGATAGGGGGGAGAGGAGAAGGATAGAGCGTGAGATCTGATAAACAGTCAGTCCCATTTTTTTCCGCTACCCGATCCTACATAAGTAGTGTGTCAGCAGTCGAGCTACCGATACGTTGAAACAACCCCCTAGCAATCGTAAATAACGTTTTTTATCATGGCAAGTGTTCAGTGCTAAAGTGGTGAGTAGTACAAGAAAATTTTTATAACATTTGAAAATAGCTATGGCAGGTGTTGTTTTAAGACGTAAAAGGGATGCATTTCTTCAAAATGAAAACTCCTACAAGTCCCATGAAGACGAAAACACCGATCCCACGTCTTATTTTAGCTTAAATGTATTAACTATTACATATGCTTTTAATAAATCTTGCACAAAAAAGATCTCAGTTGGATTATACTATGATTTTGACAAACAAGTGTTCGAACCTTTGATTCTTTTATCAAGGAATGAAATCACGAAAGGGTTAAATCTTAGTTCAAAAATGTGGAGTGAAATGCAAAATCATTTTGCAGTGATCTCAGATTATTTCAATAATACGACCACCAAAGTATTGGATCGAATACATTTTAGTGACATCGAGTTGTTGTTTACCACATCTTATCGAGCAAAATCTATTATATTCGATTGTTACTAGGACAACAATAAGCAAGATGGGTGTAAAAAAATGAGACCCTACGGTACTACAGTAGTGATGCAGAAACCAACCTTTTGTGGACTCGCAGCTGCAAGTGTGTGTGTGGATGAAAGACTTAATCGTATTAAACGTGTTACAATATTAGTTAATAAATGTAAAAATTTCATCACCGAGGAAATGATTCTAATGCTGAAAAATACCGATACAGTAAAAATAATTGATGATTCGGTAATAGAAGGTGTTAAGAAGAAAAATTCTGGTCAAATTAAAGAAACTGTAAAAGAAAAGTTTCAGTCTCCTACCGACAGTGTATTTTTGCAACATCATTTTTAAACTGTTTTCTTATAGTTAAAAAATATGTGTTTTTAAATATTTGTAAATGAAGTGAGGTCTAAGTTGTGGTATGAATAATTTTTATGTACAAGAAGGTATAAATAGATGTTCTAAAACTTATAACTTGGATATATCTCATTTTTACTTTTTCATATTTTATGTCTTTTTTCTCAAGACAACTCACTCTGATACAAGCACACAGAACTGCAGCCCATAAACATTAATTTTTATAGCTCCTCTGACTTCCTTTCCCTCCAATCTTTGTTTTTTACCCCCCCCCTCATAATTTGAACCATACTGTATCACATCACATATGTTTCCCCATCCCTCACCCCCCTTCGTACATTAAAATTTTCCTCGTAACTAAGAAATGTTATAGCTCATTGACTCTCATATCTCCCATAATTCTTCTACCCACTTGACACAGCTTATATTATTTCTCATCCCTCTTTCTGTTGGTTAGAAAACATATGGCCCTTCCACCTTCACAGCGTACTATCACTTAAAAAAACAGGTTCTTTCACGAAAACCGTAAAACAATGAAATAGCTCTCTTACTCTTTTCTGAGATCCTGATTTTCTCACCCTACAACTAGGTCTGTTGCTAGTGGATAATAATAATAACAATAACCCAATAACCTCTAGTTAGGAGCATATGACATTCGGTCTGCATTAACACCCCTTCACTAACATACCTCTCATACAGACCTACTATCCTGATACTTTAGCGCTATTTTTCCTCGTGCATCGATAAACAAAAGAAATACCACATGTCTCGGACACCACCTTTCGCAGACATCAAAGATGCAAGGGAGACAGGGTCACTCCAGAAGTCCTATATTTTCACCTCTCCACCCCACCTCCAACACCCACCAGATTTCAAAAACCGCGCCTTTCCTCGAAGCCCCAAAATTCTCCAGCTAGGGACCCCGCTCCTCACCCTCCTCCAACAGCACGACCAAACACTCACCCCGGGCCCGACCGTCGGAGCCAGACGGTGACGTCAGAGTTGTCTGGAAATTACTCACCCATCCTCAAAGTCCCCAAAATTCCCCAGCTAGGGACCCCGCTCCTCACCCTCCTCCAACAGCACGACCAAACACTCACCCCGGGGCCGACCGACGGCGCCAGACGCTGACGTCAGAGGTGTCTGGAAATTACTCACCCTTACTACTATTATCACACCTGATTTTTGTAGGTCAATCAAATTATTTATATAAATCCGCATGACCTACTTTTAATAAAAATATAAGGCTTTGATTCATTGTGACGCAATTTATGTATTCATTTAATCTTTGCTTATAAACCTTTTACTTAGAACCAAACATTTTCTAAAAATTTTTAATGATGCTTGTATCATTAGTCAATGAAATTTTGATTATTATTTTCGAACTACAGCTATAAAAGACTGCACTTCTCGAATAAAGATTATTATTTTTAGCAATAGTGGATTATTCGTACATCATGGAATCTACTGCAGCTAGACGACACCGTAAGATATTTTTACATTTGCAATTACCACAGTAATCCCGCGTATAATTTTAGTGCAAACACTATATTTATAATAATGATAGTTTCGTCACACAATATTTTTTAATTAAACTTTAACATTTCTTTTTAAATGATATAGTATTATTACTCATCTACGACTGTTTCTTCAAGATTTCGTGGGTCTAGACAATCCACCTAACAAAAATAGATGTTATATCAATTCTGTTTTTCAGACCCTTTTCATGATACCAAAATTTAGGAATTCCACACTCTCTCAT
The DNA here is from genome assembly GCF_036245765.1 of Copidosoma floridanum. NCBI lineage: Eukaryota > Metazoa > Arthropoda > Insecta > Hymenoptera > Encyrtidae > Copidosoma > Copidosoma floridanum. The sequence goes on from NW_028321911.1 coordinate 2,209,738, forward strand.
AATTGCATACAAGAAACCGCATTGAATGACATTGTAATTGAATTAAAAAATTTGTTTTCAGAGTTGCAGCTATGTCTTTAGTTTTCTTACTTATTTTGTAATTGTTCTACTAGAACTTGTAGTTAACTTATTTATGGGTATGTTGTTAGTACCTTATTTTAAACACAATTATCACTTGCAACAGCATCTTACGAATACAGAACATACCTTACTTAAAAAATTTTTGCGTCACTTTTTCAGGAACATATGCAGATTACATTGAATGCAGCTTTTGTTACACTGTGTTTGATCAACAACAATCATTTATCGATATCTCAGTACCCATAGGAGATTTGCAGTATCCTTTAGGCAGTGTGGTATGTATACATTGTAGAATTTCGTGCGGTAAATTAATTAATTTCGTATTTTCAATATTTTGCGTGGAGGAAGGTGGCTCAAACTAAGGAATGTCAGGTCGGAGGTCCAACAAGTGTTACGTTTTCTTGATAACGAATACATAATTTTCTTTATTACTTAGGTTATCGAACGGCATAGTAAATAAATTTATTTTATTGGGACCCTCATGCAGAAAAAAATAAAAACTGTCTAAATAAAAATAAAAAATTTTTTTTTAGTAACTGTATGTTAAATACATTTTACCACTCGACTGCAATGGATTTTTTTTGTAATATTCTTTTTCATCAGATTATGTTTAAGTAAATGTTTATTACACAAATATAAATTAAAGTAAAGTTTATTAATTTGATTCTTACATGTGCGTATTTCACAGTGATGAAATCGTGTTTTACTTGGATAATTGTATGTAAAAGGAATTGACAGAATCTCAAAAATGATGTTACTCGCGTAGCGAAGAAAGTCACGACTGCATCCTACGAGCATGATCGAACAAGTGAGTTGTTCTCCCTCGCTGGAAGGGAGAGTCGCGCACGGTTTCTGAGTCACGTCATCTGTACATGGTAGAGCAGAATACAAAAAAAAATTGAAAAATTACAAATATCTTTTATTTTGTTGGACCATAAATACACCAGTCATTTACGTACTAAAATAAAAAAAATTCATTAGGATATACGTACATCACATTACAATATTACTCACCCTTTTAGGAGAGGGGCTTGGGGTTCCCGATGGAACCATTGATTTTACAATGACGCATGTGCAATGCATGTGGAAGAAAATGCCACACATCTTAACTCTACATTTGAGACGACTAGATCAAGTATCTGGAACTAGAGTCAAATTAAGCCACAAGTATGATAGCTACACCTTTAGTACGATGTTTGATTTATGTCGTAATGGTACATTACGTCACTAGGACACAAAGTACAAATATGAGCGCCCGAAGGGCGCAATTGTTGTATGTTGGTGCCCGAGTCGTGTGTAATATTTTTCTTACCAAGGGCAAAAAGTACAATTTTGCGCCCGTGGGCACACTTTGCGCCTAGTAAATCGCTTTGGGCCCTAGGGCAGAAAGTGATTACAAGGGCAAAAAGTGTGACCCGAGGTCACAAAATGGCAGTTGCACTTTGGGCCCGTGGTAAGAAAAATTATGTTTATTCGCTTTTAAATAGTACTTGTGTACATTACATATTAAATTCAGTAATTGTGTACGTAAGTCGAGCATCCTACTCTGTTTCGACATTTAAATGAAGCTGATGCAACTAGGCTCTTAAATGAACAGGGGTTTATATACTGACGTATTATGTTACAATGGCTGACAGTACGTAATAACAATCTATGTACTTTGATTCAATTTCAGAGTAACATTCAGTGCCTAGTTAAATGCTAACATTCTGATGAATCCGCAGAAAAATACGGAAAATGCAGTACAGTATGTAAGCCATTCAATAATAGGTAATAGCTTCATTTTGCGTAAGATGAAAATTGATTGTTGACGTGTTTTGCATATTCATACCTGAATTCAGAAACGTTTTATCTAATATACGTAATACCAAAAATATTCCTGATACGTTAGCGTACTATAAAAATGTATCTTGTCGAAAGTCATAGATGGGCAAATACGCATTTTTTATTTGAAATGTTTAAATAGTAATTTTTTCAATACTCCATTTTAAAAAAATTTTTCAAGTAAAATATCTTATTTCAATAAATTATTAAAAATAAAATATTTGTTTTATACATTATTAGAAATAATGTATTTTTTTGAAAATTATATGTAAATGAATATGTTAGTAACTATAAAAATAAAATATTGTGTTTTAATGATATGTTCAAAAAATTAGGATAAATATAACGAGCTCCGAGCATTTTATCTTACTAATATATAAAGCAAAGTCGCGTAAACCGTTGTAATCGCTAACAGCGAAAACTACTGAACCGATTTTGCTAAAATTTTGCATACTGATTCTTGACACTTCCTAGATGGTTTTAGTATGATTTTTATCTTAAAAAATTTAATAACAATAGCATGAAATAAGCTCAAAGTATTGCAAAAATACGCCAGATTTTTACTTTAGTTCAGTAGGATCCGCTAGGTGGCGCTGACATCAAATCGAAGCTACCTGGACAGAATTAAATAAGTGTGGTTATAATAGGCCGGAGCGTCGCTAGTATTACTGCAATCGTCTACTGGCAGATCATCGAGCTGCATCGAGAATGTAGATGATAGTCGTGCAGCTGGGTACCCCGGTTACCGATGACGCTCTTCTTCAATGGGCAAGTGATCTAAGTCTACTTTCACCCTGAACCTCTAGGATTGACGAGTGCCATCAATAAAAAATTTATCCGATAACGTCTCTGGCGGAATACCAGGAGACGTGTCTAGCCAGAGCACATCCTGCTCCAACACTTCAGAGTTATATGGCCGTAGCACAATTTGTCCTGGTGCCGTCAGAGAATTTTATTACTACAGTTGTAAGCCAGAGAAGACAGCCTTGAAGAGTACGGGCAGCCACGACTGCCAACTTCTTCGTGGTCGTTCCAACGGCATTATACCTATACAGAGAAGGTATTCTCCAGTCCCACTTTCCCGACTAACGATAAGCGGTTGCTTATCCGGTTGCGACCTGAAGACGAGATATATTTTGGTCAGCGGCGTATCTCCCTCATGTGCGGTCTCTGTACACAGACTTCGAGGGTAAGAGTCAAGCTACCAATAGCTGGCTCTCCATCATCAAGAATAATAATAAAGAATAACTAGAAATTTCACCACTGGCCTTTTTCAGGGCCAATATAAGTATTCACATTCATTACTTAACCTTCAATCTCATTGGTTCTTTTAAGGGCCACCTAAGCAAGGCTGGGAACCCCGGTGACCGACGACCCTATATTACCCTCTTGACTCTAAGCAATCAAGCAGGAATCACCGATCCTCTCCAAGGTCTGCGCTGGGCGAACCTAACAGCTATGATGGAAAAAAAACTTGAGCCAACGTGAGTCTCCAACGGGCAAGCATCACGAACCAATCTCTACTAATCTCTCCACCTTAGATCATTAAAACAACTGAGTCTGCAAAAAAAGGTGCTTTAGACACCAACGTCTTCGACGTTATACCAGGAGACGTTGGGAAAGAAAACTACAACTAGCCCCAATGCTTCGGACTTTGTAATTTTTCTCCCGATCAGTCTGGGTCCTCAACAGCAGGCCAGAAAAGATCACCCTGAGGTATCCAGGCAGTCACAATTGCTGTAAATTTTAGTCAAGAAAGAGTTTACTTAAGAAGCTCACCGATCTTTTTTAGGGCAATCGGACGTCGAACTACCTTGCCAACAAATATATTAGATCTCAACAAAGTTGACAGAAAATAGAATTTAGCGGTCACAAAAGTCGCAAGAGGATGAATTGGAAGGAAAATTCTAAATGTATCTAAAGAATTAAATTATAGGCGTCAAGAAAATGACGCAGAAAATTTATCGAGATTGGAACAGCAGCCTCAAAATCGACAAATAAAGAATCCATTACGTGAGAGATCAGCTTTTCATTTTACCCTCACAGTCATCTCTTAAATCTTTAAAGATCTAAATTCAGGTATTTAAAAAAGAAGAAAATATATTTGTATTTTTGTGGCAATTAAAAATGTAGAGATTAAGTTCCAGAACTTTGTTGCTCTGGTAATAAAGTTGTGAGATAAGAGGAAAAAAATTTTTTTTAATATATATTTTTGGGAGTTTGAAATCTTAACATCTTAAAAAAATAGCCCTTTTTATAAATTACACGGGAGGAACTGCAAATCAACCGCTCCTTAGGGCCAACGATTATTTTTTGGCATAAGGAACGCACGGTACTTTTCAGCATAATTATATTTTTTTTAATTTTTACAGCTTATTATTTGACCAAATAAACTGTACAGATTGCGTCCAAATATGTTTTTAGTAAGAAGATTTTTGTACTGAGAAGTGTCAGGAATAAATGTAAAATTTCTAACTGAAAACGCTTCACATTACATGTCAACACACTTCGGTGTTCCATTTAGTAAGTCTCGGGCGAAGCCGAGACGGGGGGCCGCTATGTAATTATGATCTCATTTTTGATCTTTTGACAAAAATGTAGTAGACGTATAAGAAAGAAAAAAACTATTATGTAATGCATCCATAATTCTTCTCTATTAATAGAATAATTTTACTTATCTCTTTTTGAATTCGTTTGTATCGGGAAAGTACTTTATTGATAAAATAAAGCTACCACGTGACTTATCATCAGCTACTTAAATCCACAAAACTGGACATCATGGATTTTTTCAAAAAGGCGCTTTGTTTTGACCAGAATATAAAACTAATTTATTTTAAATCCTACACAGCAAATACTTTATTTCGATAAAAAATTTAATTTAAAGTAAATTGTTTGAAATATCGTTGTTTATTCATGAAAGAAAAAAAAAAACATTTAAATACAATTATGAAATAAAGTTAATTAAAACAACTGTTTTTTCTTATTCTTTTATCTAATTTATAAAGTATAATCTATATTTAGTATATGTAATCGATTAACAATATTCATTAAATGTCAGTGATTATACAAGTGTTAAAATTAATACGTTTGTAGGTTTTATTATTTGTTGTTGTCATTAATAACAAGGAATTATACTAATAGTTTTAAAAAATTTCTTCCTATGTTTAGAAGTCAGTGAATGCTTCTTTTTCAGTTTCATTTTTAATGGAGAAGTTGAACGAAAAATTGTTGTTATAATTTTAGTTTTATAGTAACAATTAGTTTAGGTATAATTGTTTTAGAATAACAAATATAAATGATTAATCGTTTGGACTAAACAATCTCGTTGGTTGTGTATTTTAGTAAAATAATCAAAATATTACCAAAAAGGAAAAAAACCAATGTGTTAGTTATTACAAGCCCGTAGATTACAATATTTTTACACATATTTTTGTACTGAAATAAAGATGCTGATTAGAAAAAAAAATGTATAAGAGTATTTAAATTAATTTTCATACAATAAATAAATTCAAATATATTACTAAAGTAAAATACAATATTTTACCATCATTTCAAAATAAATTGAAAAAAAGTAATTTTACTTCAAATCATCATATTGTAATATCGAAAGACTAAAATTAAAAACAAATTTTTTTCCCCTGTACATTCCCTAGAAATGCTGTTTTGAAGGCACTCGTGCAAAGACCAATGTACATCCGAAAAGAGGTGAATCACCTGCAAGTTACTGAGACCTGCAGTACAATGATGATTTATGTACATGCACGCTGGCCTATGCTGACCAGAAATGCAAATTAAAATATTTTTCTACAACCGTAGATACAAAAGTTTAACTGGGAATAGTTAAACTGAAATGATAAATGCAGATATAATTTTAGATTAACATAAAGTTAAACATTGGGATAGCTTAGAATTAACACGTAGAAATAAGCGAAAATATTATTACAAGCCAGAATCGTCACAAACAACCAGTACATACTACACCACTAGCAAACAACTACATTACATATTAACTATAACAAACCTGGTACACAACATTAGTTACCTTCAAGGAATTATCCGATTTTTACCATTGAAGTTCGCAAGCTCATGATTTACAGAGTAACCTTTTTTGCATCGCATTAATAATTTCATAAACATACTGCAATACTCTAATTTGTCATCTAGTTGATTGCTAACACTTTTTCCAAAATGTTGAGGAAAACAGAAAGTAACCCTTCCCCTTTTCTTGACTCAGAGAGAGAGTCCGTACGCCTGCCTTCAATAGGGGTAACAGAGTTTCTGATTCCCTAGGGTACCACGAGACGACTTCCTCTCCAACTACTAGCAGCAGAAAAACATGTTGACTAAAATTCTACAAAAATTCCGTATTATTTTTGTAACATTATAAACATTCAAACTACCGGTAAAACAAATTATGTTAACTCACGACAGGCAAAGCACTAGTATTCTAACAACTGCTATTATTACTATTATTATTACTATTATCATTATTACTATTAAAATTATTATTATTATCATTATTATTATTATTACTATTATCATAAATACCGCCAATAATATTCTAATTATAAGTTATAACGGCTGTAGCCACCGTTTTGGCGTTTAAGTAGGAGTATTAATTAATAAATCACCAATCGTTTGTTCACCCGAGCATCAATCGAATTGTTAAGCGATTTCCACCACTCTTTTTGCAACGAGTTTAGCTGAACAAATTACTGATGTTTAGGATTAGTAAATGTTATTGATATTCCGTCATAATATTAAGGTTAAATTATATTAAAATTCTGTCAACTTCGTATGTAAAAGGGAAAGGAAGGGCATAAGCAAGTGAATCTCCTTCCCTTCTCTTACCGCAAAGAGGAGAGTGAACCGGATGTGGGAAGTGCCAATTTCTGAGTGGCTAAACTAGAGCAGATCTAACCAATGGAATTTTTGGCTATTGTCATTTTTGCAAGATTTTCCCGCGGCAAGCTCTCCTGCATTGTTATCGAACCAGCGCGTCATCGAGGTCCGCTACTCCTTATAAAAAGTCCGGGAGGTCCTGGAGAAGTTAGTTAATTTTTGTTTTTCACCCTCGACTGAATAGTAAGCGTCCACCTCTGCTATCACTCAGTCCTCCACGAGCGCGTAGCAAAAACCTCTTTACTTACCTCGGCTCGTACTGGTTCGTCGTGTACTCCAGTTATATTTGAATAAAAGTAAGTGTAAAAGTCATAATTTTCTAGTACTCTTTCTTTTCCGTTTGTAATCTTCTTCGGCCGAGTCCATATTTAAAGTTGTTTACGTGGGCACCAATATCCGCCACGATATTGGTACCCGAGGATCTTGTAAAATTATTTAAAGTTGTTTACGCGTGCACCAATATTCGCCACGGTATTGGTACCCGTGGACCCTTGAAAATTGATAAGTTATTTTTCGTGCACGCCACTATTCGCCACGGTAGTGGTACAGAATTAGAGCGAAAGTCGGTACTCACAACGGTATTAATACATCCGAGTCCGGTCGCGAGAAACTAAACCCTTTTTCCCGTAATGGTGCTGTCATCGTCTAGATTGCGGACGAGATACCCTTTAGTACACCGCTCTGGATAAAACCGACTAACTTTAGGCACACCGCGCGCAATTTAAGGGTATTGGGATATTCCTTGCATACTTATCGCTTCAAGTTGTGTTAAAACAGTCGTAGCCCCTTTGCAAATATCGCGTCGTTAGATAGAACTGTCCCTTCAGCTTCGTGTCCCACTAACGTGCCCAGCGTGTGTCCAGATTTATTAAGCGAAAGCTTAAACTCAAATTGTACGTCGCGCCGACGTAACAATATGTTACAAAGAAGAACAATTTCGAATGATGCCTTCTATTCGTGATGTAATTGGTTCAATGTATGATCCAGTGATCACGATCCAAACGATGTTCATGGATTGTAAACACAACCCCTTTGCAATTATTTTTTAATTTTAAAAAGTAAAATAAAAATTTATGATTCAATGAAATCAGCCTTTTCTAGTCAAAAATTTAGATTAAAATAATTATAAACAGGTTACAAATTTTATGTGTTTGATAATACTTCGTGTAATAAAAATTTCATTATTGATGTACGACATTTTTTTTAGTCATTTAATTTTCAAGAAAATAATTAAATTTACGTAAATAATGACCATCTCTGTCGTCAATATTTTATACGAAGATGTTATCTTAAAAGTGTATTAAAAAACCGTATCATGTTCGTACAATACATTTGTGATGGTATTGCTGTCAATTCAAGTATAAGTATGGCATCACGTCTTCCGTTTGGTATGTACTTAGTTAGACATTTTTTTCAAATGTTGTAATTAACATATTGTTTCTGCAGGGTTGGGTATAGAAAATATGTACAAACTATTTTCTGTAATTGTACATAGTGGAAATGCTAATAGTGGTCACTACTTTGCTTATATCTGTGATTTCGAAACTAACAATTGGTTTTGCTTCAATAATAGCACGGTAATACCGGTAATATGAATTTTTACGTGTTTTATAGTGTTTACAAAAAATCAATGGGGTAGAAAACGAAAACGATTGTGAAATATGTAAAACAAAATATTTTAGGTTTCAGAACGACAAGTAGCAGATGCATTTGGGAATGAAGAAGACGGAAATTGCGTTAATGATACGGAAAGAAACAGTACAAACGCTTATATCTTATTGTATAGACGAGTATCGGGATCACCAAATGTCTCACGAAATACCGCAGATAAATGTTCAGATCGACTTACGGTGCATAATAGTTAACTATCAAAATGATCTAGGATGGATATCCAAAAAACCCAGGTATCCCACCCTAACTTACCTTTTCCTAGCATTAATTGTAGATACTACGTTTTATACCGCAAGTTTGAGTCGTCCCGTTTCTTGGCGCTGATTTGAGTTCTCCGATGTCTTATCGCTAAACAGAGTTATCCCTATGATCCTCTGAGGTAATGAACAGTAAAAAAAAATTATCTACATTTCGTACAGTAAATATTAATCCATTATATTAAATAAACAAATTTTACAGTCAAATGTGTGATTCAATGTTATTCGATTAATTAAATTTTTAAATATTGATTGTACTTTGTATTATATGCCATAACTTCAAACATAGAGGATCAGCATTCGTTGACAAGAAAAAAAAAATTTGCGTATTCGCTCAAATGACAAAAGGTTGGTTGAATTTTTTGGCCTCGCCGACCCCGCATCATTTCATAAAAGCGGAAAGAGGAATTTCGTACTTTGGGGTGCATTTTCTGCGTATCGGAAACACCACGCCTGTCGGTAAAAAATGTTTTTGGGCCATGGATTCATATGAAACTGATTATATATATGGCTATCCCAAGAAAGGACTTTCATAGTATTTACTAGCTTACGGGGGATTAAGCCTAAAATAGTTATTGTCAAATCTTAATAGAACTCCACATACTTATACTTCCATTTTAAAGCTAAGCCGCTTTTGAAATGTATGTCGCTGTTAAAAAACTGGGTTGTTTTGATACGGTTTTTATATATGGAGTGAGAAGCACCTTTGTTAATTAATTTCGATTTCCCTTCGAAGAAAAGGCATCTGCTCAAAGCACATATTTTTTTCCTACTAATTCATTGAGTTGTTATTGTCGATATATTGACGTTTTTCAATTGCAGAACGAAGTTGAGGTCATTAATATCATTTTAAACACAAGAACCACATGCAATTTATGGTGACGGAGACACTTGCGAATCACAATTACCTTTACAAATGGTTGGCGTTATTTCCAATCGAGTAGGGGACAATCTTGAAGTAGACGACGTTCTTCATGAAAATGACGAGTGTGACAGTACATACGAATACGTACGTAAAAAATTAAATAAAGTTTTAACTAATAACGTATTAAAACGATTTAAATCTAGTAAAATTAAAAATAAAATTTTCTATGGTATGGATAGTGTGACAGTACTGTGTAAGCATCCTGTTGTATTTGTTAATTGTTTCAAAACTGTATGCAATTGATTTGGTGTTTACCTAATGAAAATCTACGATATAAGAGTAATGATAAAACTATACTAATTTTATGTAATTTTTCTGGTGGATGGATCCGAATTTAGGGTTCGTTATGAAATCGCATATTAGTGGTTCTGCCGTAAGTGGCTCATTTCGTGACCAGGGCTCATGCTACTAAATGAAACTTAAACTGAATATTCTAATTATATGAAGTTATGTTAAACGTGTTAAACTTTCTTGGAAAAAAAACTTTTAAGTTGATATCTTGACTCTTTAATGAAATAATTAAGAAAGTTTAGTCAAAATGTCACTTCCATACACTGTCCCAATCTTAATTTCCCAGCTAAAAGCTCCTACTTAAAAAAAAAAACTTTTTTGCCATATCCTCACACATACATTGTCAAGTATATACTATGTATGTTACATTCATGGCATATTAACTTTAATTTTTAATCTATAACCAAGCGTTTTCATCAAATACCAAATGTCCCACAATTTAAACTGAAATGTCGGTGATAGTGTCTCGGTGTTTGGTCTAATTGACCTTTTTTTGTAAGACATTTCGGTGAATATCTATTCCACTTCCAACTCTAGTACACTATTTTAAGAGTACACTATTTTAGGCAGTTAAAAATAGACTCAAATGACTGCTGAAACGAAGCTTTATCGATTACAAAATTTTTTTTGCATTTTTGGTGCCAGCAATCAAAAAATAACAAATTCCTGGCAAAAATCTACGAAATCTCATTTTTAGCGATTTTCATGGCACCTTTTTGAACAGGTATAACTTTTGAACGGAGACATTAAATGGGACGAAATTTTTTTACAATCGATATGATTTAATCGTAACTTTAATTTCATGTGGGTTGTAACACTTTTACTATACAAGCAGCTTAGTCACACGTATCAGAAGACTTATTTTTTTCAAAAATGGACTAAAATTGACTTATACAAAATACCGTACATCATTTGACCCAAAAACTTTGTAGTTGAATCGCTTTCGATCGTATGAAATGTAGAACTACTATGAAAAATAATTTTTTCAACCAACTTTTATTGAACGATTCTTTAAGGCATTTTGAGCCACTTATCGCAGAATCACCTATATGTATACATAGGTTATCACACTTTTTTATTTCTTTTGTTGTGGCAATTGTGTTATCTACGTGCGTATGTTACGTGTCAAACATGTGACACGACATATTTATCGACGTAGTCATTTTAGCCAATTTTATCGGAGTAAAGAATGGTATTTATAAAAAACTGGGTAAACAATAGTAATTGTAGTGACCGTAAAGACAGAAGGGTTTGACGTATGCTCAACGTACACTCTTCATTGTATTAGCGACAGTTTGAAAACTAAATACAAATTACAGACTCATTTGAAAATGAGCGATAGTAAGCCATCAGCAGAGTATGACGAGAACGTGAATTACAACGAAGACTCGCAACCGCTCAATATATTGACTGCTGAGTCAATTGATCAAATGCAAATTGAAGACGATTGCGGCCAAGATGTTGTAGATAACGTTAAATTAGAGGGAACACGCCATAAACATTCTGCTGATATCACATCTATGGAGGAGTTCTTCCTGGGATCTTGGTAATTTTATGAAATATATTGTATTGTGGTATAAGTGGCACGTGCTTAACAGAATTCATTAACAGAATACGTAACATTTAAAAAAAAGTGGCTGGAATTGCTTAATTATTCGGCTACTCTTACTTTGGGAATTCAATCAGCCCCGTCTAAGGTAGGTTTTCTTGAGAGCCAACCTTTTCCTACTTAGCTTTACCGGGGATGTTACCGGGCAATTGAAAATAAAATTTTCCTTCGGAAAATATCGTTAATTTAAGTTACTATCGTTTTTATTTAAGTATTTCTCACTCCAGTGGATTATGGACATAATCCTGTATTTGTATGCAGAAAAAATTTGCAAGAATCAGTTGTTTACAGCACTTTTTAAATAGTTGATAAATACTACATTCCGTGGTAGTTATCCGTCCGTATAGTTAATTTACTAATGCTTGCAAAGTTTTGTGTGTGTATGAAAAATCTGTGCATATTCCGGAGGAGAGATAGAAACGTACATACAAGTATAGTTGACTGAGATTAACAATATTTTACAAAATACAATTTGATTGTTGTGTGATCAGCAATACTTGCCTGGCACAAACGAGTTGAAACTTTGCTTGGCTCCTAAACGATCCTAGCTTAGACGATGCTGCTTGCACAATTTTTATGCACTTCCTATAAAAAAAGCAAATTTTTTGTACACTATGTTTCCCGCTGGAAATCTGTTTTAATGTGTAAGTAATGTGTTATCCAAATCAAAACGTAAACTGTATGTCAAAACGGAGAATGGATACGTTATAAAACAATTTTTTATTTATATAATAACCCTTACACTAAGATGTACAAGTGTAAAAGTCTTGAATGTCTTATTATTTCGTATGACAAGTATGTTACACGCGCAACAACATTTTAGGGTTCTGTAGAGAGTAAACACCGACTTCTGCACATGTACGTAAAACATATTTAATGTACTTCACAGGAAAATCAGAAACAAATTGTATTGCAGGTCAGATAGGTCACTCAATGTCTCAGAAATATTATCCAATACATCAACTTATTCCACATTAATTAGAGTATCTGGAGAATTGCGAGCCACACCACAGTGTGAAGTCGTAGATGTGGTAAGCAACATGCACACAACACTGGTTTTACATTCTTTAGTTTTGCTCCATATGCTTATTTAAATGCAATATTGTAAATATACATACACATATATAAGGAAATGTAATCCAAATGTGACTGACGCGTCCACAAAAAAGAAAAAAAAGTACCAACGCACATGCTGAAAAAATTTTTTTTCTTGTTCTTCAAATTCTCGGGTACAATTAAATAATTGTGCTAATGTAGTTTAGGCTTTGTGACACTATTTTCAAGGTGGTTTACTACCTTGGGGGCGGGGGTGTCAAAGGGATGTCCGACTTTTTTTCTCTCTTGCGTTATAAACGCGCACGATTGTCCTATATTCTAACAGTAGAGCTAGGAAATATTCCTGATGCCTTACGTTAACGCTTAATCGTTTTTTTATCGAAATTAATGTTGGTAGTTTTTGTATATCACCGATCATCATGAAAAAAACAATGTGTTTCAGCGTTTTTTTTTTGTGTCGCGTAAATTCAAATTTGAATTTGATTTTTTCGTACATGGTTTATTCAGCGATAATTTAATGAGCCAAGGTCAACAGATCTAAAAATTCCGAAAAGTCTGGCCTCTGTCTTAATAGAGCTGTGCCCAATGCAGCTGTACAAGTTCAAATGGAAAACGAGGCATTTCAGTCATTCACTGTTAATAATTACAATTCCGATTTGCATTTAATTGAAGCAGACTGTACTATTTATATATTTAGCTTGTACACGGTGAATACTCAAAATGTATGTTTACAATCCTCATGATATATATTTCAGCTTGAAGAGGATGGAGTGCGTGAATCAGAGCAATCTGAAGCCTGATTTACAAAATTGAAAGCGGTAACAACAATACTGAATTGTTGTCCAAACCAGATGTAAGTGATGATAAAACTTACGTTGTTTCTTACAGTAATAATAATTTGCCTAAAATTGAGTGTCAATGTATGAATGCAGAATCTTAATATATCCGGCCCTACCAATCCGAGGAGGAATTACCATTTACGCTGCAAATGTTAGATGTCTTGACAAAAATGTGAACTTAAACGATGCCATCATAAATTTTTATCTACAATATACATTTGGAACTAATTAGCAGCAGTCATCGTGATAAGTCACATTTTTGATACTTTTTGTTATACAAGATTGCAGAATGAATTACAACAATTGAGCGGACCAAAAATTAAACAGAAGCAATCTTGTCTTTTAAAAAAGCATTTCCTTATCTTTCCGATCAATGATAAGTAAGTATTTTTGGTTAGTTTCGGAGTCACGTTTTTACAAAATCGCTAAAACAGGTCTTATAAAACAGCTTTACATGTCATGCAGCAGACGTAGCTGTTTATATTTTAATAAACATTGTGCTTCATGTGTACATTACGCGATACGCAATACACGTGGGTAGCAAACAGAATCATTTTAATCGGTGTTTTTTATTTTGTAAGAAGTATCTTATCAGAATGTTTTTTTTATGATATTAGCAATAAAATTATTCATTATAAATTCACGTATCAAATTAGGAAGCCAAACTGTAAATATAAACAATAATTGAAAATTAAGCAAACACATTTCTAACTAAACATTGAATACGTAAAAGGTATCAGTAACAATGTTAATAAGTATTTTATGGTGACTCCTCAGTATGGTACCGTAGTGAAACGGGGCACTGTAGTAGATATTAATTACAAACTATAATAAACGCCGAATAGTAATACTAAGTTAATGGAAAAAAGTCTTGCCCTTGGTACACAAAATTACATGTACAGTTTGCTTTGCAGAATTTTTTGTCCAAAATGTAGCCTCGGAGAATATAACGAAATTTAGTGTTTCTTAAGTCAAGGCGTTTTTCATGACATCGATCGCTTACCGCGCCCTCAGTAGAACATTTACTTTTCGCCACAAAAGCGCCATCCAACCGGGGCTACTACTCCTTTGCCGAAAAACATCTTCGGTGTCGGTTGCACTTATGTGACGAAAAGTACCATTTTAAATACGAAATCAGGCATGCTCACTTTACAGAGTAATTTTTTTTAGAGCACACTGGCTTTTAGGTGTGGTATGTTATCTACGTATGCTACTTAAACTTACCAAAAAATTGTTTAAAAACAATCACAAACGCCGAAAAATAGATGTTCAACCGGACCAGAGCGTAGATGTGAAACGGTGAGTTAACACGTAATTTATATAACATGTAGATTACATACCGAAAATTGTATTTGCGAGCTCCTAACGAGTATGTTAAATATACATTTACAACAATTAGTGCGTAATGAAAATCTGTTCCTTTTCAGCCCATGCATTCTGATATTCAACTCATTGAAAAATTATGCTTCTGAGTACGTTGAAGAAACTTTAGTTTACTTCATAAGGAAATATTTATTTATGAAAGGAGAAGTGATAGACCCTTTGGATAATTTTACTTATTGTGTGGACGTTCCTCAACAGGAAAATATGATAGATTGCGGACTTTTTATGTTGCAATGTGTAGAAAATTTATTTTGGTAATATTAATATTTTTATTAAGATATGCATTATTTACATAAATGTATAGTTTAGTTTTTTTGAAAAAAAAATTTTTTCACTTCGGTACACAAAGCAGAAAAGCCATACGTGCTCTCGGTGCGCACTTTGTGGTCTCCTTATTATTTTTATGTTATGAAGCCGAGGTTTGTTTCAATAAGCGCATGTACTGCGCAAAGCAACGCAAATCTATTGGATCCAATTGTAAATAATTACGTGTATTTGCTTTGTTTACAAACGGAAAAGTAGTAGCTATCAATGTTTTTTACGTAATAAATTATTTTTAATCTTATCAAAATAATATATTGTAATACGAGTCTAGTCCTAATTTACCTACTTATTTAAAAGTTAGGTATAGTCGATTTTTGAATAATTGATTTTGAAATGTAGGCTTGCAAATTGGTATGAACTTTTGTGTTAAATTCTCAATAGCTTGGAGTGTAGAGTAAGCATTTTATAAAATATAATATGTAAAACATTAACCCAAAACCCTTATATTCTTGAGACTCTAACAAACTCTCAAGTGGATTCATCGTGTTTCACTTTTTTTGGAGTATGCTTATGAAATGCTCATAGTACTGTATGTGAACTGGAGCTCAATTTGAGGTAGAGTTAAGTGTTTTTCGACATGAATTGTTAAATTATTGTATTAAATATTGAGGTGATGAGCAACGTTGATTGACTTAAAAAAAACTCAAGTATTCATCATACTTATTTAATAATATAATTATATTAAAAATTATACATTTTGCAGTCCCCAATGTTGAATTACAAAAATTTGCCGTTCCTAAGAAAGTGGTTTGGGAATGCAGAAATTACTGGGAAACGACAACAAATTCGTGATGTTATAATCTGTAAATCTATCAATTACTTTAATGACGGTTTAAAAAAAATGGGAAAAGTATCGGTTACTTATTACACATAAAATGTGTTACGAAGAAGAATGACGTTATTTGCAGTGCTCCCAAAGAAATAATATTTTGTGAATACATAATACAATACACCCTTTTCTAATGTAGAACAACGATTTGTGTTATTAAATTTTAATAGTAAATAAATCATTTTTTAATAATTCACATGTACATGACTGATTCCGCCAAAACTAGATTAGACGATATCCCCAGTTGTATTATTATATTATTATATATTATATTATTTTATTTATATCGAGATTTATTTATAAAAAGTTGTGTTTGAGCTTTCCGCTCAAATCATAAAAAAAACTTCACTTAAAGTTTTTTTATCAAAATTTTATCAAACACGATATACGTGTCTCAGCGTTTTGCCGAATTCCTTTTTTTTCGCCAAATACAATTGTAATAAAACTAAAACTGAAACAAAGTTCTGTCGATTACAAATAAATTTATTAAATCACGTGTAACCAATCAAAATTAATAGTGCTTTACAAAAAATCTGTATAATTTTTTCTATAAAAATCCAAAAATTCTCATTTTTAGTGATTTTGGATGTTCTTTTTTAAACAGTTATTACTTTCAAACGGCAGCAGTTAATAAAACTACCTATTATGGTAGAGCTAGTCTCCAACTTTCATACAAACTGAGTGAAAATTCCGTATCATTAACAGCGGCTCTCTCGCACGTACCAAAGTTGCACGTACTTTTTTCGATAATTAATTAAAATTCTTGTTAGGTGAGAGTCGATGCTTACACACACATGAGCGAATGAGAAGGGTATGTGTGTCTAGCTATATGGTGCAAGACGCAAAAACCCAGATAACTCGACGAATTTTCGTGTATAATACATGAACCTCTAGCTATTTATTCAAATAACCCAATCAGTAATAACACAAGAGCCTACCACCAGATGGTCTGTGGCGCTCATTGGCCAGTGTACTAATTAATAAACAATAAATTAATTACACAAGTGCCTATCCTCAATAACACGGGGTGCGTACTGGACACTTTATGTATTAATAAACTGTAAATAAATAACACAAGCACCGGTTACTTGATAATCCGTGGCGCTTACTGGCCACTTTAATAATTGATAAACTGTTAATCAGTAACGCAAGCACTAATAACCCGATCACCTTATCTTACTTTAAAGAGTGGCCAGTACGCGCCCCTGGTCATCTGGTGATAGGCACTTATGTTATTAATCAACGTTTTATTGATTAACAAAGTGGCCAGTAAGCGCCCCAGATTATTGGGTGATAGGTGCTTGTATTATTTATTAATATTTTGTTATATAATAAAATGGCCAGTAAACGCCCCGGGTCATTGGGTGATATGCGCTTGTGTTATTTATTAATATTTTGTTGTATAATAAAATGGCCAGTAAACGCCCCGGGTCATTGGGTGATAGGTGCTTGTGTTATTAATTAATATTTTATTAATTAATAGAGTGGCCAGTAAACGCTCCAGGACACCGAAGTCAGAATAGTCTGCTGCTCAGTTCAATTACAAAAAATGGTTCAGTTTTAATTGTGATGATTATACTGACACCGTGTTATTTAGTAGTTGAACCAATAAAAATGTAATTGGTTATCATATTTATTTATAAATATATTGTAAAAACGCATTAGAAATATCCATGACAAATGTTTAAGTACACATAGTTTTAATCGAAGTTGTTCGATGGATTAAAAAAGCCTTTTAATGCATCTGTTAAAACTAAGCACATCATTTTTTTTAAATACCTCTAGTAAAAAGTAACTTTATGTAAGCTAAAATTACAAAAAATTGTGATTTGAATTGTAATAACACACCGTTATGAGTTGTACGTAGCAAAAAAAATGTTTCTTTAGTACGTAAACATCCTGTTATGCTGTGTAACAATGATTTCGTAAAACGAAATGTAGAAAAAAAACTTTTTTTTTAGATATGCACGTGTATGCACTCACAGGAGTATAAATATATTAATACATTAATGTACATGCATTTCTTGCAAGACTGACTTGTTCGTAATTAAGGTAACAAGTCCAAAAATCATTTTACCGATACCGATGGCCTAAGATCGTGATAAAATCACCACAGGTGTATTGTTCAATAGATGATGCAAATTCACATCTTCAAACATCATAACCAAGATGGGGATGCTGCGTGCTTTACAATTGCGACTACGTACTGGCACTCGTGCCAGTGTGGCAATAATTTATCGTTCGGTAAAAATTTGCGAGCCAGTATCGAACAGGTTGGCCTGTCGATTAAGTGTTAGTTTGATGCAGTAGCTCTGCTTCTTTAACGCGAGTAGCTATTGGATATAGCAATTATAGCAATAAGTTATACGAAGCTGAAATCAAAACTGTCATAAAATAAAATCACCATCCAAACCCTTATGCATATTTTCCACCATCCGTCTGCTAACTGACTGTTGAGATGATGCTGCCAACCATATAGAGTAAAAAGTAGATACTTCAATATATACAGATATACCATGATACATGACATGCATGAAGGCAATAAAAGACAATGGTAATCACATTATTACTTAAAAAAACATGGCATGTGTCACTAAATGCATAGACGATTGTTTATTCATACTTAATTGTCAGTTTACAAGACTCCAGACATCAAAAACATTGAAAAATACACACCCAACGTTATTACATTAAAGTAATAATAATTGGGTAACTAACCATTGTAAAATTATTTTCTTATTGTAAAAACCATTGTTTGATTTATTTATTAATTTTTAATGGCTTAATTTATTGTTTTTTGATTATTTATTTTTTGTATTTCTTTGTATTTTTAAATTTCCCGCGGGGGGGATGCCACTTTCGGGAGCACTGCTGCGAGGCCCAACGAGCTGGCTGACGCCAAGACCAGAAAGAGAGCGCAATACATACCGTATCTCTTTCTCTTTCTAACCATGAGAGTAGTGCGGAGACTGTGGGAGGAGAGCATCTGATGCCCGTTTCTCTGCCCGTGCGCAGCTCTTTGGGCCACGCAGTCTATTTTTAGGTATATTTGGGGACCGAGATTGGGCGTACGCCGTCGACCCACGCTTGCCTGCGCTTGCCCGAACTTAACCAAAGAACGAGCGTTCTTTGGGTGAACGCGGGCGACCCGCGTTGGGGACCAGCTAATAGATAAAGATATACTCGCTTGTGTGATATGGTAAGGAAAGGTTAGTCTGCAGACAGGACACACCACAACATCACAGATGACAGAGTAGGAGGAGAGACTCCAGCCAATCAGGACCCTCAGTGGATCTGCTGGTTATCAACGTGGATCTCCCGCGTTCATCCAAAGAACCCTCGTTCTTTGATTAAGTTCGGGCAAGCGCAGACGAGCGCCTAATCTCGGTCCCCGAACATACCTTGTATGTCTATGCAGCCGTGCAACCGTAGCCTAAAGACGCAGTCCCATGATACGAAATAGAGCATAGAGCTCTACATTAAGGACGTTTATCACACATAGCGATTTCTATACGATTTTTCTGAAATTTCAACAGGATGCTCGTAATGATGTGAGAAAGTAACATGTAAAATTTGAGATCGTTTTACAACACCGTTTTTTAAATATTGAATGTTAAAAAACTTCAATTTAACACATAACCTTATGGAGGAGTCACATGAAAATGAAATTTATAAGAAAATGCTATGTAGAATTTTTCTAATTTTTTTTGCATGACGCAATACTATAATACTAGTCTTATTCTCAATTTTCAGAAAGATCGACAAGCTACTTTTGCAGTTAAATAAAGAAAACAGTGTCAGACGCCTATATATAAGTAAACAAATGTATTCGAAACAGTTGCCGGCGCTGCCGTATGCTCACTCCCCCCTCACTGCACTCTCTATATTTCCCCTCTAACTGTGATGAACGTCCTTAAACTGTCTGTAATGGGAAAGCATGTGACTTATGTGGACTCCACGTGATTTCATAATATATACCAACAACATTGAAGAGTTATGTGGAACCTCCTTATAAGTACGATTTTGTCCTCACAATAACTTTCTTTTACCCTATAATATCCGCATAAGTCACCATTGACACACACACACACACCCACACAAACACGCGTGCGCGTGCACACACATATATATATAATGTTATATTATATTATATTGTACAATCATACAGATATGTAAATTTTTCTTTTACAAAAAAGCTTTTCTAATAAAATTTTCATCTCTGAATACTTTAATTCTAAATATGAGTCGTATTAATCATATAATAAAATATTGTGATCCCAAACTATATGTTGTATGTATATTTCAAGTATACTGGAATGTAAGAAACATCATTAAGAAAAGTGAGCAAACTGAATAAGAATTGATTATTTATCTAACAAGTCCATCATTTTTTAGATATTAAATATAAATCATATGTTGTTTTTAAATTTTCAAGCTTTAAGGAGGCTCCCTCGTGACAGTTCCCGAACCAAGACCAGATGAATTTAATAGTTAAAAATCTAATTAATCCAATGATATAATTATTGATATCGCTTACCCTGCGAAATTTGGAGATATTATTAATTTAATGTAGCGCTTTATAACACGTATTCTTATGGTGGAGCTCACACACGTGATGAAAAAAACTGGAAAAACTCGAATAAATCAACAGTTCCCGTAATAAAAGTCCACACGTTTTGTAGAAAAAAATTTCCTCTTTCACATGATGCCCAGCAAAGTAAGTATTACCTTGGAAAACTTCGAGATATCCTATTAAATCAAGTCGTTGTATTTATACAGGTTAGTCTGTGTTCCCTTGCACTACACTAAGAGGGAATTGATGGCGACGCTCCTTTGGATACAGAAGAGACGTGCTACCATAGCTCTAGTGGTGCCTCTCTCCTACCTAGTAGAGCTGCTTTCCCAATCTAGGCGAGCAGATGCTAAGTGTCAAGGGACAGCTCTTCTAACCTATTGAAAGTTTTTCTAACGTCTTTTGGATAAAAATGAGATTTAATGCGTTTCTTATAGAATTTAAAAGTAATATTATCACTACAAAAAAAATTTTCTATACCCAATAAAGTTTTTTCATTAAACAAAAAGAATTCTTTAAGAATTTTAATATAGTGGATATTCGCGATTTCTTAAAGAAGTTAAAAAGTATTCTTTTTTATTACTTTTGGAAAAAAAGTTCTTTTGGAGTTCTTATAGAGTTATTAAAATAATCTTTCTGCGTATTAGGTATTGTTCCATTTGCAATTTCCATTAACAATAGTAAAAGTTTTAAATCTGTATACAGCATATTACTTTTAAATTTCGTAATTTTACAGTGTTTCCATAGAAATTAATACTTTACAGTCCGACTAATTATAAAACTTTCACACTCATGCTTCATCACTGGAAGTATTTGTCTAAAATCGCCTCCTAAGATAAATAATTTTCCACCAAATGGAATATAATTATTACATAAATCTTTCAAAGTTTTATCTACTGTTTCCAAAGCTTTTTAGGGCTCATTTAGGTCTAAGGAAGACTGTATGATCCCTGTCAGGTTTCCCAACAGTAGTGTGGAGGTGGTGGGAGGCCGTGGGGGGTCACGAAAAAATGCGTGGGGGGTCAGTGGGTGGCTGCAGGGGGTTGAAGGGGATTTTAGAAGGAACTGCTATGTGTTAAAATAAGCTAGAAAATGACGGGCTTTTACCTTATTTTGTGGGGGGGGGAGGGGTAATGGGGTTGTGTGGAATGCCCCACCGACATAATTATATAATGCAGGAAGATATATTAAAAGCAATAGTATGCCATTTGCTTAGAAAAAATTTTATTTACATTAAATATTATAAAATGTTTTTTGACAAAACAATTCAAATAAAATATATAAATAGTAACTAATAAACTAAGTTTTTAATAATTCTGATAATTTCTTGTGTTCTTTGCTTTGTTTTGTAATGTTATTTAATACTTTTGCCCATCACCTTCATCTCATAAGAACGTAATAATGTAAAATTTCCGAAATCATTTGCTCTCTATGGCAATTACAAGGAAACTTAAAATTGTAATTTCGTATAGTGCTTTCAATAATTGCTTTATATATATTATTTTTATTATTTTTCATGTGTTTAACAAAATACTTTTCAGTATTTTGCAGTAAATTATAATTTTAAGCCACTATTTACATATATAAGTCTTCCACGGATTTTTATGTTTACCAGGTCTACCATTGGCAACTGATAAATTTATAAATTTAGTAGTAGTAATGTGTTACTAAGTAACAAAATAATATATACAAGTTAATATGAAATAAACGATTGAATGGTTACTTGACTTAAGAAATAATTTTGCCAGATCCGTATTTAACAACATTTTTATCATGATTGTCGTTCTCAGTAACATTTTTATTACAAATATAACTATTCGTTTTTAGAATGACCGGACAAGCTACTCAAATAATCTCGCTCTACGATGTAAACAAACTTTTGCCATTTTTTGGTGTACCAAACAATGTTGGGCCATTTTTACAGTCTTTTATACACAACTTTTAAAAATAGCCCGTACACAGACGCAAAACTAAGTGACAACTTTGCCAGTTGGTAATTTTTTACAATAATTTATATCTAAAACAAAAGTTGCCGTAATTTTCGTATTTAATAAAAGGGGGAGAATGACCTTTTTATGGCTTTGTTCGGAACTAATACGTTGGTTAAGTATTTGGTTGGTACCTACTTTCACCCCAGCTTTACTAACCGCTCGTTTGTTCACACATGTAAACAAAAGTGAATCAGCTGATCAGGTTTTGGCGGACTTTAAGTGCTTTCAAGTACTCTTTAACCACTTAAAAGGGCTCAAAGTCCGCCAAAACGTGATCAGCTGATTAACTTTTGTTTACGTGAGCGAACAAACGGGCGGTTAGTTAAGCCAGGGTGGGGGTAGGTACCAACCAAAAACTTAATTAACCAACGTATCATTTCCGAACAGTGCCCATCTCGTTCATCTAACGCTGATCTTATCTATAATATTTATGTAAGATAATTCAGATGACCAAGCTCCACTAGATGGCACCGCAAACGTAGCTTAATCGTAGACAAGTAGAGATAGTCGGCAAACGGTTGAGATAAGAGTCGGCAGCTAGAGTTTTACTCTGGAAATCAAATTTGTTTGTAAACGCGAATCTGTTTCTCGTTAAGTGTCTGTTTACCGTGTTTAAGATAAAGTGACCATCTCTTAAATTGTATTGTAAATACTAATTTTGTTCAGAAGTGAAAAGTAAACAAGGAAAAGAAAAAGATACGCCTCGGCACCCTAATCTAGAACCATATGCTGTTCGCAAAAAATCTAACTTACGAAGAATAACCAAATTAAAGTTCCCACTCCCCCCCCAGGCCACCGGGAGGCATGCATTGGTGACAATGTCAAGTGTTGACGAAGCTGAAACGATGGATGATGATACGGTGCATTCTAGCACTGTGAAGTCCAATAAGGTAGATAAAAAGCGGCTGGATGACTGCTTTCATGATGAAGTCAACAGAGTCAAAGAGAAGCAGCAAAAACCGACTTATTAACCTTAGGAATCAAAGATAGCAAGCAGCATCAATATCAGAATAAACAGAACCAAGATGAAAATACAGCACCTCCGCCTACGAAAGATGGTAGAAATTGTCCAAATCAGACACAAAAAGAGTATACTCACACGAACAAAGGTTCGTACGGCGTCATGATAAGGAGCTGTTTACAACCAAACGGCGGCTCTGCTGACAAAATCAGTTACTACTCAATAGGAAAAATTTTGTGTAACCAATGTTCTAGTGTTGTTTAGATTTATCCTAAATCTACTAGAAAGTTGAAAATTATTTTTAGAAAAATAGAAGATGCAAATAATGTGTTGAGTGACAGTGACATTAAAGAAAAATATTGTGAAGCTTTTATTCCCACTCACCGCCTGTATAGAAAAGGTATTATTAGCGGCGTGGATCTTGATATCACTGAAGTTGAAATTCTGGAAGAAATTGAATCTAGAATCAGTGTCTCTAGTGTGTTCAGGTTGCAGAAGAGAAATAGAAAAGCAAAAAAAGAGAATAGTGATTCAAAAGAGATTCCTTCTGGATCGATTGTGATAAGCTTCGAGGGTCAGGAGCTTCCTCCTGAAGTTTTTATTTATAAGATTGCTCATGATGTTCAACCTTTTGTAGCCTCTCCAAAGGTTTGTTATTCTTGTTATTCTACTGGTCATGTTTTAAAGTAGTGTAAAAGTCCTAAATGCAGCAAATGTGCTGAACCTAGGCATGATGGTGCATGCTTATCTGATGTTCTTAAGTGCACGAGTTGTGGCGGCATCACCAAGCGTTCAACAAAGATTGCCCAGTATTGGTCAGGGAGCAACACATACAAAGAGTAATAGCAGAAGAGAATAAGTCATTTGAAGAAGCAAGACAGATAGTTATGGGTGCGTATACAAAGAAAGCTCCTATGGCCTCAAAGGAAATTTTTCCTTATCTAAGGAGTCCAAGTTCTTTACCTAAGGTAGTTTCTTCGCAAGATCATAACTCCCAACCAAGATCGTATGTAAAAGCAGTCCAAACCAGCAAACAAGATCAGGCTGGATCTCAAGTTTTTGATAGTTCTCAGCCGAAGGTTAGTGTGATTCCTGTAGTTCCTGCAGAGTCTAACAAGAAGACCATGGTAAAAAGTAAGTCGGTTGCTCAAAACATAGAGCCCAAAAATTGGATGAAGTTTCAATCAGAAAATTTCCCAGACTTTTTCTACAACGTGAACCAATACAGTGGAAGTTACAAACCTATGTACACTAGTCTCCCTGTCAATACCCAATAGAGACAATACCAGAATAGAAACGTTCATAAAGGCTTAAGTCTCGTCGTGGAAGTTCTCCAGGAAAATGCTGGTTATAAAAAGTTTGACCAAGAAGATCTAATAGCAGCAGGGCTGCTGGAAATATTTAGCCAAGCCTCAGGTCCCTCTTTGGCGAATTCTCAAAGCTCGGAGGGTCATCGTGCAGTCTAGTCAGATGTGAATCCAAACGTGGATGAAAAAAGTCGAAATTCCCAAGCCGTTATCTAAATAGACGGTTGTAACAAGAATTTGCCTAAGTAAAACTTAAATTGATCCGTTAGTGTTTTCTTTAAATATATTTTGTGTTAGTAAGTGCAAATATAAATTAACGATTTTAATTAAATTGCTTACCTTTTAATTTTTATTACTAAAAGTAACAAATAAGGAGAAAAAAAAAAAAAAAAAAAAAAAAAAAAAAAAAAAAAAAAAAGAATTACTTAAAATGCGTAATCTTATAAACTTAAAGATTTGTCAATGAAATTGTAGAAGTGCTAGAAGTAAAACTTTTAAATTAGAGAGGTTTGCCTCAGAGTGGGATGTGATAGTCCTAATCGAGTCTTGGTTAAAACCAGATCATTTTCCCTTTTCAATTAATGGATTTGAAACTATAAGATTTGATAGAGTTCACGAAGGTGCTGGCAGTATGGCATTTTTAATTACGAAAAATATTATTTTTCAAGCAGATACTGTTTTAATCAAGCCCAATTGATGAGAAGTGGATTCTATCTTAATAAATACTAATAAGGGTACATTAAATATTATAGCTTGTTATAGGCAGCCAAAAAATGGCAATAATTAAAGATAGGAGAATGGTCTGGTTCTTTAAATTATATTAAAAATGCATGCGGTAATTTGACTTAATTATGTGGTGATTTTAATGCTCACCACCGTGTCTGGGGTGGTAAACAGAACTGCCCAAATGCTAATCTTATTTTTAATGAAGCGGACTCAGATGAGTTTTATTTACTTAATAATGGTAGTCCTACCTATATGGCTGACAGTGATATGTCTAAATTTGCAATTGATCCATCGTTTATTTCTCCTGAACTAGCTGTTGATTGCACATAACTGGTTGAAAATGATTCTTGGAGGAGCAATCACTTTCCGATTTATTTTGGTTTATAAATTGATGCAGATTTTTTTCCTAGAAACCAGGTTAAATACAATACGAATATGATTGACTAGAATATTTTCCAAGAAACTTTACTTGACTCTAGCAGACTGTTCAACTCTATAACTTTTATTAATAATAACACCATTGATAGATATTCTCAATTGATTTCTGAAATCGTAGAGTCTATTGAAAACTCTTCATTTCAAAATGCAGTCCGAAAGATTAAGGACCCGAGGAATAATAATGATAATCCTCCAATAAATAACACTAAGATTAGAGTAAATGATGCTAATTTGTGTTACAACACAGTATTTAAAAAAAGTAGATAACCTGCCGTCTGGTGGAATGACAATTGTCAAAGGGCTATCTGAATTTAAAAAACTGAATTTCTTTCTATTCAATTTAATCCTTCAAAAGAAGCGTTCCTTGAGTATAAACGCATTGAGGCTATCACTAAAGCAACACTTAGAAAAGAGAAACGCGAAGCTTTTAAAAGATTTACCCTCACTTTTAACAAATTCAGCAGTCTTTCATACATTTTTAGTAAAATCAAAATATGTTCAAAAGTAAATTAAATAGAACGAGCTTTTCTACTAGTAATTATGAAATAATTAACAACATGCTAAATAATATAGAAATACTCTGCCCTCCTGGTCAGAAGTTTGTTTTTCCCGACGATAATTTTTCAGGAAATCATATTTCCTTAGATAGTCGTTTCAGTTCCCTGGTAACAAACATCACGTGAGATCTCACTTGAGAGCTCACGTGAGATCTCATGTGTGATGTCATGCCATAATCTGATGTTGAATTCTGACGTTATATTCTAATGTTACGTTCTCATTATACATAGTACTATTCGAAATAGTGCGTGGACTATTAATTTGAAATTTTTATTTTTATCAAAATTGATGAATAAACAAGATAAGTAAATTAAAAAAAAAAATTTATTCAAGCAAGTCCCAACTATTCAGATCATATTTAGGTGACTTGGTATATTAAAAAAAAAATATCTATAACGCTATGATAATGACAGTTTAAGTGATACCTTGGTGATTTATTATGATTAAAAAAAACAAGGCAAAATCTATAAAAAAGAAAGAAAATCTTGAACGTGTCATGGGACATGTGTTAGGAACGAAGTCCTTTTCACATCCAGGGTTAATATGATTAATCATCAACAAGCCAGAAAGAGAAACAAAGAGGCAGAATACTAGAGAGAAATATATATATATATATATATATATATATGTATATATGTCACGTATGCTCGAATTTTATCATTTTTTTACTGATTCAGAACATTGCTTTGTTATATTCAAATTATCGATCTACAAACACAATAAAGTACCAAGAAAAATTACTAAGTCTCATATTATAAATATCTGATATTTATGTGTAAAAATTCGAGTAGTATCTAAGTTTTTTTAAATATTTTTCTTTAATTTGTTTGAAAATTTTCTTTCTTCTTTCTTCTTAAATCGCGTATTTGTATCCTTAATTTCCCAATCGCGGCGCTAATAAGGCATTTCTTTTTCCTTTCAGTGTAGTTTGCGTACCGTTCATCATCTCGCAGATGATCGCTATAAATTTCTGAAAAAAGAAGCAATATGTAATAATTTTCCGAACACATCTAAAATTACCGATGACGCAATAAGTCTTACTAATCTTTCTTATTTCGATGAGTAAAAATTATTTCAACCCATCAATTTATCAATTCTATATTCGCATAGATCCTTTCGTGGCATAGTATTAGTAAATCGTAAATTTTATGTTGTGAGTTACTTTAATTAGGTATCAAAGCAGAAAGTAGTTTCTCGTAATTAAAATTTATCTTGTAAGAATTTAATATTTATGGAGGCACTATAAATATTGCTGTGATTACAAAAGTTAAAAAGCCGAATAACCGGATATTTATATTTTCTAGCTGTATTTAAGAATAAGAAATATTCTCCAAAAGTTCAGTAACACTTACCAAATTACAGTTCTTGATTCGTTTGATAATATCTACTGTAAGTGCTCTATTACTATCTTAAAGTTTGAGAATGTAACCTTATCAGTTAGTTGATTAGGATTAGGACAAAAATTTAAAAAATACAATCCGCACCCTTAGGCAGGTTTGCAATGCCACCTAGCATCGATAACCCAAAGCCTGTATCGTTGAAAGAAATCGGCTACTGCAGTTAAAACACAAATACGGTACTATTATTATATCGATTGCAAAAAAACAGGATCGTACACGGAATAAAATTTTGTGAGCGGGTATACATTGTACTTAATCTAACACGGTTAAACAATAAAAAGCAAGGTGAAAAGCTCTTAATCTGTTCCAGCAGCAGTTTTTTGTATTTCTAATGCTCGCCTGAGTATGTGTAGTATATTTATATATCTCCCTATGTTTTATATAGTTGTATAGACATAAGTGAGTCTTAGCTCCCCCCCCCGTGCTCCCCATCAATTTACATACTTATTTGCTTGTGTTCACGTGATTTTTAATCTAATTATTTCCAAGCAAGCTCCCCCCTCTCCTCCTCGCTCCCCTTCCACCACCCTTCCAAAAATATATGTATTTATAGAGTATTTTATCCTCTGAAATGTTGGAAAATATATATAATTTAGTACCTACGTCGCACCTCATATTGAAAAACATATTTAATGTAGTACCCAGGTCGCACCTCGTTTCTATGGTTTTCCGAGTCGCTGATCACAGGCCCCCCTGTATCTATTCTCCTCCGTTCACTCAATTTATGTCTCTCAAATTACGTAATTCATTTAACGTGATTTAACTATTATGTTTGGATAATCTCTTTCCGATCCATGTCTACTTTTTCCAAAGATAAAATTCTGGATTTACTGAGAACCTTACTTACAAAAAGGCAGACTTTAGAAAAAGGTATAATTAAATGGACAAACACAATCAAGCTTTTGGAACAAAAATTTATTCTGCTAAGTTAATGTTTTCATTTATGGATTCTTAATTTTTCAGATGTTAAAAGTTTTCTGAAATAATTCGAATGTTATTCTAATAGACTGAAATCAAATTATAATGAAATACCTAAAAAATATTACAAATTACCAACGTTTTAGATTTCTTACCCAGATTTATCACCTACTTGAAACTTACGTTTTAGAAATATGTAGTAGTAAATGGTAAAAATTTTTTCTCTTTTAATTCAGAATTATTTTGCACGACTTTTACTTTTTTATTTAGACATTTTGTAAGAAATTGTATTACTAAAAATTATCAATTAAAAATTAAAACAAAACTTTTTCCAAGGAGGCTAATAAAAGTATTATTCAAGAAATTTTCAGTAGATATATTTGGTAAACTAATGAGTATTAAAAATTGCGACCCTTAATAACTTTATACTATTAATGTATATGTTGTATAACCGATAGCACATGTGTGCAGAGTAACACGGCAATGCAGAGCCGTTAAATGCGAAGTTCGTCAGAATAGCTAAAACTTTTTGTTTGTATTAGGATCGAGAATGGCGTGGCACCCTAGTCAGTGGCAGAACTTGGAAACTCAAAGAAAAGTCAGTGCCATCGAATCCATGTCGTTTTTAGATATCTTCCAACACTTAAGAAAGTATTACTTTTAAAATGAAAAAATACATGAAAGCGTAAGAATTGCCGCAAATTTAAATTACTGGCTTCTCCAAGGTTTCACACGATCGACAGCATGGGCGCCCATTAATGTGTATACATTTCATCCCCATCAGGTTGGGGATTGGCTTGCAGAGCGCTAGAGCTCATGATTATATTTCATTGTATTTTGTTTCCACGATGAGTTTTATTAGTGTATAAAAACGCTACATGCAGTAAATTACTTAGATAGGGGGGTGCTGCACACCTTTTTATTGTTGCTTAATTCTGCTAATGTAAACTTACTCTCAGCCTGCATTTATAATTACTCGAGAAATGCTGCTATTTTTAATTGCTTATATGTATATTAGTAGAACTCAGCTACAGTCAGTGACTGGCGACAGCAGCACTATTAACTAAAACCCCACTGCTTATCCCATTTTTAAATACAAAAATTACAATTATAAGTAAGATTAAAAAAAATTAATTTATTCTTATTTATTATTATTACTAAACAAATAATTATATCACTTTTTAAGGCTTTGTAAGAAAAAAATTAAAATATATTCCGAAATTATTATAGTTATGACACAATCTGTTAGTGGAGGGTTGGCACGTGGAGTGCGCAGTGGAATTTGAAGATTGAATACCGGAATAAATAAAAAAGGGTAAGTTTAATTAGTATAAATGTAATTTTTAAATATGTTGGCCCATGAGAACGAGTATATGCAGAAGTAGTGCAGCTTTGTTCGAGTTGCAATTCCGACTTCAATGAAAAAAATTGCTTTAATTAAGTAGATAATCATAAAACGAATGGAAGGTTAACTAAAGTTAAACATTTTTTTAGGTCGTAAGAGGCTCACAAAAATGGCAAAAGTGGCCGAAACCGTTTTTTTGCATACAGCGTCCTCAGATTAATTTGAACCAAAAAAAAACTTTTGGTTTTCTTGTTTGCCGTAAAACAACAAACAAAATGAACTCGATTAATGCAACGGTGACTCTGTACATTGCCAAAAAACAATTAACTTTGGTCGAAATATCAAAAATTTATAACTTTTTGTCCTTAGATGAGTAAGAGCTCAAATAGAGACAGGTTGTAGATTTTGTGCCCAGTACCCCGCTTTTTGTTGTTTAACCGTTAGATTTTAGGGCAATGTATATCCACTCACGAAGTTTTAGTCCTTGTAAGATCCTATTTTTCTGCAATCGACATAAAAATAGTACCGTTCATGTATTTTATGTGCAGCATCTAATTTCTTTCACCGATATAGGCTTCGGCTTATTGACGGCAGGTGACGCCGCAAGCCTGCCCAAAGATGCAGATAACGACGTAAGTAACTTGTCTGTCTAATCCTTTAGAATGTGATAAACTTTATTTTTACTATAGGCTTCCAACTTCTTAGGACAGCACATTTTAATGCGCCTTCTGACTCCGCCTTGCACAACCTTTTTTATTTCCAAACAGGAATAAGCCAATTTATTTTTAAACAAATAAACTGCGATTCCTCTTTAAAAAATTCCCAACTCTTTTTTTTTAGAAATTTGCCAAGATTCTTCTCCAACGTATACACCACAGCCAAGATAAACCTGTTCATTCGGCACTGAATATCTTTCGATGGGATCAACTTCATTATCTGTTATGAAAGAAAAAAATTCCATTAAAATAAACACTTTTAATAGTTCGTGATAGTGATTTATGATAAAGAATGAAAAAGGCATTATAGTATAGCTGATAAAGAGGTATTTATCTTTAAGATGTGTTAACGAGGTGTGCTTTTTTAAATTTAAACTTATTAAACACTATACATGGCTTTTCTTTATTGCTTAGCATAGTAAACAATGACGTAATAGACAAAACGTTGTACCTTTACACGACGCAAATACGCACCTCATAGTATGCATGAATAAGGGTTATCTTGGTCGCTAGGGTAAACATAATACAGCATTATGCAATTGTGCATTTCTCTTATCCTAGCTTTAATTTTGATTGTCATGTATATATTCGTTTTTCGATTGGTGAAAACCAGTCTACGGCCGCGGCGTGCCAATTCGAAAATGAGATTAAAAATTCAGTAGTTGGAACTTTCGCATTAAATAAAAATCTAAACTTTATATTTAACAGCAAATTATTTAATTAGTCTTACAAAATCAGAAATTAAATATTTTTTATTAACGGCCAGAAGGTTGACGCGTTTATCTTGAGCATAAAAAAATATAAGTTTAAAAGAGTTTCATTTGAATTCATACTATATTGATAGGACTTTAGCTTTTACTTTTACCAAAATATTAATTAGAATATATAATGGATTACAATTCAAGATGATAGGTCCGAAAAATAAAAAAATTAAAATAAAAATAGACTTAACATAAGTTCATCATCGTTATAAAACTTTGAAATCGATCGGACAAAATTTTGTAATTTGTATCTAGTTATGGATATTATTACCCTTAGTGTTTAAAACGTTATCATCATTATACCTGTTTAAAATATCGCTTAAAAATCGCACGATTATTAGGTTTTGGATACATTTCACACGCTATAGTCGCTTGATTATATTACGCTATCTGCCCGAAACATTAAAATATTTAATGCACAAATGATATGTGATTAAATTATTCAAAATAGAATAATGATGTTGAAATAAAATTGTCGTAGTATGATGGTTACATACAAAAAATAATTCCAAGATCACATTTGAACCTCGGTCCATTGGATTTTGTTCAAACCGCTTCATCCCGTAGTCCGGTGAGTACTTGAAATAAAAGATCATTATTTGTCCTTCTGACTTAGAACTGGTCTTAATATCATTCTCGCATAATGTAAGATGTGAATGTATAATTATTTATATGCAATTGTTACATTAGGGGATTAGATTTATTTATTAAATGATCGTAGTTTAATAATTCCGATCCTTTAATGTATACGCTATATCCTGTACTAACTTATAAAAATTAATTGTGTTATAATTATTCTAGGCATTAATAATATTTCGACCAGTTGTTTTTAGAACGATAAATAGTGATTTTTTATTGTATATACTTCGCAGACTGGTTCGTATAAACTATAATGGCCCAGTGTTCGAATCTAATCTAGGTTCTTTTTTGGTTGCATATTATTTATGCATTAAAAAAGCTTTATTACTCAGCTGCGAGCTTGAACTAAAAGCAAGCACTAGAGCTTTGTATCCCTTAAGTTAGTTCTCGAGCACTTTATAGTGCATGCCATACTGCACCTGTAGCGTATTCGTCGTTTTTTTTTAAATCTGTACTATCAGTTTTCAGCCTGCGTATAGTGCACTGAGAGTACGATACATATAGACTCATCTATACAAATAAATTGAATCTAGTGAAAGTAGTATTGTCAGATTTCCACTTCACTCCTCGATCTAGTGAAATTTAACTAAAGTTATCAACTTTGACAAGCTTATAATAAAAAATTATACTGCTGAGCTCTTTGAAACTTGACCCACAGTTGACTTATAATATTAATTATATTGTACTATTTTTTCAGAAAAATTGTAAGAAGCGCTTAGGAGATATATGCAATTCCGTTTACAAATGAAGCCCCAATTCGGCACTTTCATACATCTCCTGTGTTAAAATTTCAACGTTAAAACTTCAATATCTCCGAAACTATACTACTGAGCCTCTTCAAATTTTGGTTCTTGATAAATTATAGCTATCTTAAGACATACGCGAAATTTCAGGAAAATTGTAAGAAAAGTGTTTTTGGTCGAGAACTATTTTAAATGTTTGACTTGCGTCTCCGTTTCCAGTCTACTGTTTAAAATAGTACATTTAGTACGTCGAATAATTGTGAGCAAATTTTTTATTTTTTTTATTTTAATTTTATTTATTTATTTTTTTTTGGATCGGTTGCCGGTCTATCGGATAGATTCATCAATTAAGTAGAAAGTGTTCATATACTTGCTCGAGGAATTAGACCGACCGACCAATCCACCGAGTCAGACTAACCAAAAAAAAAGTCCTCTTGTTGCCATTAATGTACATCTTACAGCTACTGTTTGTTTTTATACTTGAGAATATTAAAGATATTAGTTTTGTATCTAATTACCTTTTGGGCTTAATAGCCCTCGTTCACGATAATCATTGTAAAGATGAGGTTTGTACTTATGCAGCATGGAAAATCTCTGGTCTATGTTTTCATTATCACTATCGGAATCTGGTGACAAAAAAAAAGTGTCGTTATTTTTTCGAAACTGCTTTATATTAATTATATTACAGCTCATAAAACCCGAAAATTTAACCCCATAAAATAAACGATTTCCCACTAATGGTACAATAATATTTGCATTGTCTGAAATATTGTTATCGTATGGGTGAGAGTACTAGAGAGAGGCCTGACTTATAGCGATTTTCGGTTATGTATGTGCGTATATCATGTGTACTTCAACATGGGAAGTTTGATATTAACAAATACATTTCTATAAAACTTTTTATATCATTTATCAATCTATTTATATGGGATATACAACACAACCTACGAGTCTTGGAATCCCTGTAAAAACGAAGTCCTTATAAAGCGAGTAATAAAAAACACGCTTGGCTTATACAATGCATTGGACATAAAGAACAGAATGTGCAAGGAAGGTATCAATATAAAAATCACTCCTACAGAACAAAAGGTGTCTTCCTCTTCCCATGATATGCAAACTACAAATATGATAGTAGTCTACGTTCCTTTGATGCCTACGTAGTGACACTTGAGTAAAATATCAATAAAAAAAGCGTTTTTTGAAATTACAATAACGATTTTTCATACCTCAATATTCAGAATTTCCTTGAACATCTACATTCTCCTGTGACTCATTTTCTCTTTCCTCATTTTGAGTAACTGCAGCTAGTTGCGGTGACGATTCTAAATCGCTATTTTGCTGACTTGTATTTTGGAGTGGAGCAGATGTGCGCGCAGTTATGTTTGATCGTTGATTATTTATCGTTGTTGAACAAAGGAGATCGTATTTGATTACGAGTTCTAGTTGGAGTTTGTTCAAATGGAAGAGGAATAAATGGAATATTGGGCGTGGTGCTATTATAATTATTCTTAGGTGAGGTAGATGGTGACGATGTACTGAAGTGGTGAGATGTAGGAGAAAATTCTTCTAGTACGTCATAAAAATTAGGTGACTGGGACCTGGCCTTGGTCGGAGTTTGCAGTGATGGAGAATCGACAAGCGATCAGCTCGGACTCAGTATGTCATCATACATATGGTTTTCTCCATTTGGTAGAGTTAATGGTTGCAGTACACTTTTTTTCTGAGAAAATAACAATTTTATCTTAGTTTTTGTATGTTTACTTACCATCGGAAATTTATTTCAAAGTACACACAAGCACGATACCTTGTAGCCGTAATCTTAAGGGTACGGGTATTATAACAAATGCCTATGTAAACTTAAGGTAGTTCTTTCATGATATGATTATGAACAGAATAACATGAAACTTTGAGAAATCATTTACTAAGTTACAATATAATACCCCCCAAAATTTTAGAGTAGGCTGACGAATATAAATGCAAGGAAATTATAAATGAAAAGTAAATTCTGAATATGCGCTCTTATAGCAACTAAGCATTCCTTCACTGAAAGTTGTAGCCTACTTATTTATTTACTTAACATAATTAAGTAAGAAACTGACACAATAAAGTTTACGTAATACGAAACATACTGCTATATTAAAAAAAAAAAAAAAAATGTATACATATATATTAATAATTCTTTTATAGTTACTGATTATGTTTATTTTACTTAAGATAAAACTGCTTGGCTGCTCAAAGCTCCTTTAATCTTTAATCTTTAATCTTTAATAAATAAATAAAGAAAATTGTAAAGATAGGGATAATGATGTATATCAAAATAATTTTTTCAGTATCATTGTCTGGTAACTCTTAGTAAATACCAAACTGTTATTTATTGAAAGTGCTATACTGTTAGTTTTAATACGCCACTTTTTAACAGCTCACCTATGGAGTGATACTTTTTAGTTATCATGTCGATATGGTTGAAGAGAGAATTGTATTATTATACTAATTTTCTTAACCTTTAATCAAATTATACATGTATTAACGAACACTTTATAATTACTGTTATTGTAATACTTGGCAAATGTAATTTTGATACTGGCCAGATAGGGTTTTATCCCATGGCCCAATAAATATATCTAATCTAATCTAATTTAATCTAATCTCTCTCTTTCTGTCCACTGCTAATTTTCATCCACACATGTTTATAATATGTATAGGTATGCAGCACAAAAATGTCGAAAAATTTTATACACCTATACATATTATATACGTATGCAAACGAATTCCGACAGTGACTTAGGAGTAATCAAGCCAAGTCAGGCCAAGACGCACCTTGACCAGCCAGCCGTTTCACTGCCAAGCTTCGATCAATATTGAGATCTTAGCAGCCAAGCTTGAGCTTGACCATTCCTTGATATTAATTTCCAATCAGAAAATTATTATAAATCGAGTGACGTCACTGAATGGGCGTGAAAGTTTAAAAGTGAAATTAAACTTAAGAAACTTAAAAATAAAACTGGTCCAGTAGAAATTTTTAACATAAAATATCAAAAAAATATATGTAACCATGTAATGCGTTACCAAAAGGTGCGAACATTTAAACAGCTAAAAAATTTATGCGTTTCAAATGTAACAAGTGTTAATGTTGATCAGAGTTCTGTGTTTTTGTTTTTTAACCTTCTCTGCTCTCGTGATCTGAAGATGCGAGGGTCACGTAATGAGTAGAAATGTCTTAATGCTCGAAAATTAAAAAAAAAATTAATAATTTTTTTCGCTGGATCGTCGTGCTCCAGTTCCGAGAAATTTCTTAGCTTTACGGGCATGATAATGACAGGAGATTGAAACAAGACTCGAGTCAATATTAAAGAAATCATATTTCACAAAATAAGTGCAACATGTATATTAGACCAAGGGTTTGCTACGAGAAAACACGACTCCCAGAATGAAAAATAAAAGGACTAAACTTGAGACGACAAAGAAGCGAGTTGTTCGAGCTGGCCTGGAAAAATAAAGCCAACCAAGTAAACTTTCTTTAGTAAATAAAATCGCCTCGACTCAAAGAGGACTTTCACTAAAACTTACTAACGATAACTCAGTGGCGATGAGGAGGCTGTCCTAAACATGATGTAATGCGTTGCAAACTTAGCAAGAGAGTTGGTCGACTTTGAGCATTAGCAGTGACTACGCAGAAGTGTCCTTTAACTTCAAAGATCCGTGAGAAAGAAAAAAGTGCTGAGACGAACGTTCTAGCTTGCCAGCAATAAGACTCAGCGCTTGAAGACGTACAGTAGGAGAGAGAGAGCACCCACACTTGTCAGAGTAAGTATATTTCGAATTATTAGAGTCAACTGACAAGTGTGCGTCCCCCTACTACCCCAGACTTCCATCTTCCCGCACCAACGTTAAAGGGCGCATTACGCCGGTTACGACAGCCTTCTCTCACAATATTTGCTTAAGTGAATAAGTTCAATAGGAGAGATTTGTCAATGTAAATGCCTTGTGCAAAGAGACAAAAAAATAATTATTGTAGCTATCAATATATCACCTAATGTTTCTGTTAACAAAATCATTTAATTTATTCACAAAAAACTATTGTGTACAGACAAGGGTTCGGCAATACTCAAAAGAGATTATAGGATTTCTATAGCGGTAAGCGGAGATTTTAATGTTAACTTTTCTTCCGAAGCTGCTGAACCATTAATTCAATTTTTAGGAAAAAAATTTAACTTTAACTCGAATCATTGATTTATATATATATATATATATATATATATATAAATATATTTGACATTTTTCGGGCTACAAGCCCATAGTTACAACTGTTAAAGGCCAAAATAAATTTTCAGTGCCAATAACAGAAGGTAATCATCAAATCATCAATAAGCATTCATAAATTTTTTATTATTTAAGTAAAATAATGTTAATAAGCAATAACCAAAAAATTATATTATTTAAAGAACGAGTTTTTTCATGAGACATTAATTAAGCTTGACTTCTTCTATGGGCCCCACGATCCATAGTTTTTTTTTTTTTTTTTTCTATAAACTGACTGTCTGGTCAACAGTTTAAATTACCGTTTAAAAATAACGAAAAACATGTTGATGTCGTGCTGGGTGAAATTATACACATAGACGTGTGCAGTATCATGGAGATACAATCCATCGGTGGCGCGAAATTTTTTATTTTGTTTAAGATGAAGCAACTGGCTCTCATACTGTTTACTTTATTAAACATAAAAGAGATGTTGTTGATGTTTTGAAGACTTCTGTTGATTATGTTAAAAATCATTTCGGTCGAGATATAAAAATCACCTATTCTAATAACGGCACAGAATATTAGAATCATTCCGTGGCAGAACTTTTGCAATTACGAGGTATCAAGCTTGAAACGTTACGACGCACCCTATACTCTCAAGCAAAACGGACAAGTTGAGCGCAAAATACGTACAGTAGTAGAGAGTGCTCGAACGATGTTACTTGCGCGTAATTTACTCCAACGTCTTTGAGCAGAGACAGTTAACACTGCAGTTTATATTTTAAATAGAATTCTTGGCACGCAGTCTAAAATAATTACTACTTTTGAGCTGTGGACAAAAAAAACCTGATAATTCGCATGTGTGAACGTTTGGATGCGACGCTTACGCATTGATCCCCGATGTTCACAGAAAAAAATGGGATCCAAAATCCGAGAAACTTACTCTCGTAGGTTACGAAAATTATTTGCAAAAATACAGATTACTCAATATTGCCATGGGTCGTATAACAGTATCTCAAAATGTTTTGTTTAACGAAAGCTCGTCTACAAATGTAAAAAAAAAAACGACGGTATTAGGCTCTTTCTTAAGGACAAAATGAAAGAAAATCGACGAGAACGCAATGCCCCTTAAAACAATAAAAATCAACTGGAACGTGTAGTTAGGGACGAGACCGCGGACTCGTATGAAAACGAAGAGTAAGTTGTAGGCATGGAGGTAAACGAGAAGCCTGCCAAATTGTTTGAAGATTCTTAATCTGCAACTGATGATAGTGATGATAATATAAAAAACCTGAACGAATCGAATGCAAAAGGCAGGTACAATTTGTATCCTCGTAAAAAACTACTCACTCCTAACAAGTACGGTTGTGTCGTTGTGTATAATGATTTGTACAATGCACCTG
Source organism: Copidosoma floridanum (assembly GCF_036245765.1). NCBI lineage: Eukaryota > Metazoa > Arthropoda > Insecta > Hymenoptera > Encyrtidae > Copidosoma > Copidosoma floridanum. Next base: position 2,248,447 of record NW_028321911.1, read on the forward strand.
AAAATTATAAAGAAGCGTTAAGCCGCAATGACTCAACATTTTTCCAGCGAGCGATCAACGAAGAGCTGAATGCTCAAACAAAAAATAATTCGTAAACTATCGTTCGTCTACTAGATGGTAAAAAGCCTATTGATTTTTAATCGGTTTTTAAAATAAAACATGTGGAATCCGAAAATAACCAACGGTATAAAGCGCATTTATGTGCTCGAAGCTTCTTGCAAAAGCCTGGTATCGACTACGATGAAATTTTTTCTCCCGTTGCTCGTTATGAGTCAATTTTAATTTTAATTTTTCATGTCTACAGCATTACAAAGACACCTTATTATCACGCATTTCGATGTAAGTACCGCGTATCTTAACAGCGATCTTAATGAAGATATTTGTATGCGTATTCTTGACGGTATTAATGTCAAAAGCGCAGATTTTGTTATAAAAAATAAATAAAGCTATTCACGGTCTTAAGCAGGACGGACGCTGCTGGAACGAAAAATTTGACACCTTTGTTGAAAAAGTATATTTCAAGCTAAACAGTGCTGACAAATGTGTTTACACAATCTTATTCAACGATGATAAGGGATATCTAGCTTTATACGTTTACGATGGACTGCAGTTATACCATAAACGCGAGATTTTAATAAATTTAACCAGAATATTTAAAGAAAATTTTGATCCCACTTATGGCAACTTAAATTTTTTTTTTGGGATGGAAATCATTCATTAACCAGATTGTATTTTTATAAGCGAAAAAGCGTAAGCCAAAAAAATTCTAGAAAAATTTGAAATGTCAAACGTAAACCTGGTGAAAACATCAGCTGATTCTTAGAGTAAATTTAATCTATAAAAAAAACTACCTTTAAAAAAAGTATAAAGTTATGCAAGTTTGAGGTTATTGTCTCTGAAGGTATTTATAATCAATAATAAAAAATTAATTGCAAATATAAAACATAATTAATTATAACATTGATTAAAAAAAATTATAACACCTATAAGGCAAGAACAAATTTTGTTTTTTCAATTTAAATAAAGAAATTTTTAATATCATCTTAGGAATAAGAAAGCAGTGAAATCTAAGATTATTAGACAAATTTGAAGATAAGAAGATAAATCAAATTAAAATATTTCAGTATACAACGAAATAATTGTCACATAATTGATTTTTTTATTAAAAAAACTTTCTACACGAAAAAAACTAAAAAGATTAAAGACAGCAAAAAATTTTTTAAGTAAATTGTATTTTTCGTTTTTGAACAAAATGATGAAAAGCGAGAGATATTTTTTGCACGTATATTTTATAACTTTCTAAGACCAAAAACCATATTATTTGTATACATTCTGTATACTAATAATACAGTTTTTGGTCTTAGGAAGTAATGAAATCAACAAAAAAATTTAAATTTTTCTTTTGTAATTAGTAGTAATTTAATTGAATATAATCCAATCATAAAAAATTTATTTCCGAGATAAAAATAATTGATTATAATATATATTTAAAAAATTATAAATCCCATAAATCGAGTATGAATTCAGTTTTTTCAATTGCAATACAGATATTTTTAATAGCATCTTTGGCATTAGAAAGCAGTGAAATTCAAAATTAGTAGACAAATTTGAAGATAAATCAAATTCAAATATTTCAGAATATAACAAAATAATATATATTATTTAACAAAAAAAATTTCTTTACGAATAACTGAACAGATTAAAAAAAGCAAAACATTTTTTACGTACATTGTATTTTCGTTTTTAAATGAAATGATGAAATGCGAAAAATTTTTTTTGCATACATACATTTCGTATACTAATAATACAGTTTTGGTCTTGGGAAGTAATGAAATCAACAAAAAAATTCAAGTTTTTCTTTTGTAACTAGTAGTAATTTAATTGAATATAATCAACCACTGGAATAACACGGTTGTATCTAACAGTACTCGTGAAGGATATTATATTGAATAATATAGTACGTATTACATAACTTGCCGGGACTGATTTTTGAGTTTTTTGATGAACAATCAATACCAAGTTTTTACGGATAACAGAATGTATAAAACAATTTTTTTGTATATTTCTAATTAGTTGATTATAAAGTCAAAAGTTAATCACCAACCAAAAAAAAAATATTTTATTTAAATGTTATAATAAGTTATTTCAATTTGCTCCTCAAGCTTGCGTTTCGTTGAATGTACAGAGGAACAAATTCTTTGTAAAGAAACAAATAAAAAAATAAAAATTCAATTTGTACCCTGGTAGACAATTGACCATTTTGTGATCATTTATGAAACGTTTTTTCTAGCCTTTTCCCAGAATTTTATATTTTGACAATACAGCTGTAAAATGCTGGAAAAAGGTTGGAAAAAACATTATGTAAGTTTTGAAAAAATGGTCGATTTCTACCAGGGTACGGACTTTTTTTTTGTCCATTTATTTTACGAATCATTGATTGACTTATAAGCACCATTAAAATGTTATTTAAAATTTCTTTTAAAATTATTATGATTTGGCAAAAAAATTATTAATAAACGAATTCATACTAAATGCACACTTAAAGGTACTTTATAAAATAAATAAACTAATTAATGATTAATTGTTATATAAAGAATTATCTATTACTGTTAATATGTAACATCTAGAACGCGAAAATTAGTCCCGGCAAGTTATGTAATACGTACTATATTATTCAATATAATATCCTTCACGAGTACTGTTAAATACAACCGTGTTATTCCAGTGGTTGATTATATTCAATTAAATTACTACTAGTTACAAAATAAAAACTTGAATTTTTTTGTTTATTTCATTACTTCCCAAGACCAAAAACTGTGTTATTAGTATACGGAATGTATGTATGCAAAAAAAATTTTTCGCATTTCATCATTTCATTTAAAAACGGAAATACAACGTACGTAAAAAGTGTTTTGCTTTTTTTAATCTGTTTCGTTATTCGTGAAGAAATTTTTTTTGTTAAATAATATATATTATTTTGTTATATTCTGAAATATTTGAATTTGATTTATCTTCAAATTTGTCTATTAATTTTGGATTTCACTGCTTTCTAATGCCAAAGATGCTATTAAAAATATCTGTATTGCAATTGATAAAACTGATGTTACATCGAGGCTGCGCTCGACGTACCTTTTTTTTTCTCTCCTCCTCCTCTCCTTATCCTCCTCGTAAAGCCGCGTTTTCGTAGCAAGCTAAATGACATACACGCACACATACACCAAGTACCGAAACTAAGGCTTCATGATACACAAATAAGAAGAACTAGTCTACATCTCCCTCCCTCCTTATACGTCGACATCGCCTGATGAAATTTAATAATTTTCTATCCTTTCCCTCTTCTGTGTCCTAACCATTCGTAAATAACCCGACGCGCGAGCCGGGATTTTGATCTACACATCGGCCAGCGTTCATGCAACGCGACTTGACAACAGCATGCTATACTCCTACCACCTTCTTTCTCTAACACTCACATATCCAGAGACGCCAAGCCGAAAAATAACGCGAACTATAATACGACCTAATCCCGATAAGCAAGCACTGGGACCAGTATCGTTACTATATTATATTCTTTAGCAAGTAAGCGTCACCCCAAAACCAAAACAACATATGTAAAAGAAGACGGAAAGCATATAGGAAATCTTTCCCTCTCCCTGCCATGAGATGATGCAGACTAATTCTGAGAACCTATGTGCGTCTCGTCGTCTCTGGCCGTAGTGGCAGTGATAAGGAGTCAAGATCTTCGGCTATATAAGCCCATGGCCTCCTGCACGAGCAGCTCAGTCTCAAAAAAATTCGTTCAATGGTCAGGCCAGCCTGGGTGTATACCTAGAGCAGTAGCCAGACTAAAGGCATACGAGCTGGAGAACCCGGTCGATGCATTCAACGGTCAGGCCAGCTTGGAAAACCACCGAGAGTAGTAGCCAGACAGGGATACACGACCTGGAGAATCCGGTCAAAGCCTATTCGTGACCTGGAGAATCCGGTCCACAATTTCAATTTAAATTATATCCGGCCACCCGGATCTTGCCTCGAGAGCCACTTATATTCCCCCTTTGTTTGTTTTTAATAAAAGTAAGTAACAATACTTTTTAAACTTAATTCTCATATATCCCCTAATAGTTTTTTTTCTTCTCTTCGTAAAACCCACTTTGCGTGCCGTTCAATCCGGATATTAATGGCCAAGCAGGTGGTGGGAAAATTTTTAATTCAAAAAAAATTATTAATTTAAAAAAAATCAAGCAACGCTCAGTTGTGTGCCGGTTGGTGCAAATGCCGATGGCCAAACAACTAGCCTCCAATTAAAAATCAAGCAACGCTAAGTTGTGTGCCGGTTGGTGCAAATGCCGATGGCCAAACAACTAGCCTCCATTTAAAAAAAAATCAATCAAGCAACGCTAAGTTGTGTGCCGGTTGGTGCAAATGCCGATGGCCAAACAACTAACCTCCAATTAAAAATCAAGCAACGCTAAGTTGTGTGCCGGTTCGTGCAAATGCCGATGGCCAAACAACTAGCCTCCAATTAAAAATCAAGCAACGCTAAGTTGTGTGCCGGTTGGTGCAAATGCCGATGGCCAAACAACTAGCCTCCATTTAAAAAAAAATCAATTAAGCAACGCTCAGTTGTGTGCCGGTTGGTGCAAATGCCGATGGCCAAACAACTAGCCTCCAATTAAAAATCAAGCAACGCTTAGTTACGTGCCGTGGGTACAAATACCGATGGCCAAGTAGCTAGCTAACCCTTTTCTAATCATCTACCCTGTTCCTACCCTAGTGCCTCGTCTTCAACCCTTGCTGTCGTGTCCCCAGGCTATTGAGCGAAAGCTTAGGCCTAAATACAGAATTTACTATTACGCCGTCTTCGACGTGACAGAGAATAATTTTTGGAGGCTCCGGAGGGATAGATAGTGTTAGGGTCGCCGTAGCGACGACGTAGAGCACTTGTGCAACAGAGGAAGTTAAAATTTCCAAAAGGAATTTTTTTTTATCTATAAAAGGATTAGGGCGAAGAAAATCAATTAGTTGACCCCCTTTTATTTTTATTTGTATGTGTGTGAATTCAAGTTTTTCTTTCTTTTCTTAATTAAGTGAGCCTTCAACTCACCGAAGCTGCTAAAAGACGGATCGAACAGGCGCCGTCAGAAGCAGATAAGAGAAAAATTATACGATATATAAAGAAACAACAGAGGTGGACCCTGAACAAACGAAACAGAAAATTACTTGGGGCCTATCAAAAGAGAGGAGAGTCCCGGGAACCATCCAAGAGAAATCCGGACTTACCAGTACCGCTGTGGCCAAAAGAAGAGAGTGTTGCGGTGAAATCAAGTCATCGCAGAAAGCGATCTTTCCGGCCCGAAATTATCAGCGACGTTATTTTACCTAAGACATCGCACATAAAGGCAATATATCCACCAGCACTAAGAAGGACGTCACACGATCCAAACGCTTATGATCCTGACTATCCGGAGATAGTCACAGCTGCTGATCGCGAAATAGAAGCGATCTCACAACAGCAAACGCCCTTACTCGACCGTCTGCAGCAGCTGATATACGATCCGGAACCTGCTCGTAAACAACCGGAACGCCCAGTGACGCCGGGCAAATGGTATGTGAGCGGGAATACAAGTGCAGGTGCGAGTGTGAGTGAGAGTGTGCAACAATAAAAAAAAAAAAAAAAAAAAAGGGAACACACACACAGAAAAACTAAAGTGATTTGAGTGTAGTTTTAAAATAATAATAAGTGAAATGTCCTTAAAAAAGGGAAATATTTTAAAATAAATACAGTAAATAAGCGCATTTCTTGTGTTAAAAAAAAAAAAAAAAAAAAAAAAACCCCTAGATTAATTTGCTTTAAATAATAACGAGTTTTACAAAAATACAAAAATACAGCTTTGGTTGTTCTTTTTATTTGTGGTGCAGGCGGGCTACTAGATTTGACTCTGAAGTGACGCGACTCTAGTGCATTTATTTGCGCAGAGGCGTATCGAGTAAGCTAAGTCCCTGTGCATTCAATTGCACGGGCTGGCCGTCTCTACGCAACGCCTCCCTTAGGAGTTCAAATTGGAAGCTTGTACGCTCCAAATAACACCTCATCTCTATAATACACTGAATACTATATTTTTTTTTTTTTATCAGTAATTATTGTTTTTCTTTTTTTTTCCTTTTTCTTCTTTTTTTTTTTTTTTTTTTTTTTTTCAATTCTGTTTAATGAAGAGTCGAAGGGCAGGAAAACACAGGAGGCGATTTTTAGAAAAGGCACGGCTAATAAACGGGTCAGTTTCAAATCAGAGGACGGTCCAGAGCACCGCCTCAACTCAAACTGATAAAAACATATCAATTAATAAAGGTGACTACAAAATATTGCAGCCTCGCCACCAAGGGCCCATACCCGTAGCCGTAGTAGCACCATTGCCTAACCCGAATCTACCAGCGCTCGACCAAGTTGCTCAACTACGCGCGATACAACGCATGCCCATACATGTTCTAGGTATTATCGAACTCGAATAAAAGATTTCAACTAGGAATTATTAAAATAGTATAAATATTACTAATAAATTAGAAGCATAAAACATTCGGTATTTTAAGCATACTAACTCTTGTAAGGATAAAGGGCCACTAAGCCCGCACCTGTATAACTAAAGTAGTAAAGAGATAAAGGCAAGCCTTGTATTAGAGCTAGAGAGAAGAAAAAGAGAAATAACTGTCAGCAACGACCGAACAGAGATTCTAAAATATTATCTCAAGGTCAGGGACCGTTACGGCCAGACGAGAAGTCAAGGGCTTTTAAAGGAAATAAGAGCGAGGAAACATACGAGAGCTCTCGTCTTGACAATAGGCCTCTATACGTACAAATACGTTGACCGCGGAAAATTCTCACATAGTTATGCTCGAAATTGACGATATCATCGAATTAGAGATCGAAATTGAAAGGGTAGAGCGAAAAACTCGCAAAAATTCATCGTTAATTTTTATGCACGCTGACAAACTTGTCGAATTCGAGGAAAAATTAGATATTTTAGACACTTTTGACAAAGACCGCTGGGCTACTGTCGCCTCCCTGTGCGATCAAGAAAAAGCCCTGCAAACGTACATCAAAACCTTACACCGAGTCTTGGAAAAAAATCTAAGTGATAAAAGGGATACGGATTTCGACGAACTGAGTAATTTATTCGCACAAATGCATATAGAGTAAATAACACTCAGCGTTTGGATTATGTCACGTGTAAACACGAGCCTTACGGCATTTGAGAAGGCCGCTTTCAATTTGCACTATTCAGCAGCTATCAATTTAACGGAAGCGTTCTACATCTCAAGGCGCGAAGTAAGAGTATATTTTTATCACAAGAACGGATGTTGATCAGGAATTTTGAAAACCATTCCATACAAGGGACGCATTATAAAGTATTACGAAATTGACGCGACCGGTATTATTCCAGTCACTTTCTGCGATTTGCCCATAAATATCGAATATAACTTGAAAACTGCTGCATCACTATTATGCGATAATGATTATCTTTGGCTCGATGCATGTTCTGGCTATTTCATTTCGACTTGGGTCATTTTAGATTTTGTAGCAAGTAGACCGGAAACGCTATATAGGAATCCCTTTTACTTTTTGAACAACAATTCGTTGCAAAAATACGCCAGACTACTTTGGGATTGCCATACGTTCGCTATCGATGAAGCTCCTACATTTAAGGAAGTCGACATTCGTATGGAAAGACTTATAACATCTTGGGAAGAAAAATTAAGGCTAGAAATACGTCACATTTAACGCACTCTTACTATCATGTATAGTAATGAGCGGTAAACGCATTACACGGCAACAAGCTTTGCAAAGTAAAACACTTCAAGGCGAAGTCGACAAATTCGCACAATTTCAGCCTCGTTACCCGAATTTAAATACCAATGAAAGCGAATCGTTAGATGATTCGAACTTACTCTTTGATCGAAGTTCAAGCATCCAATCATTGGATATTGATAACAGTGAGTTAGACGAAACAATACGAGAAGTGAATATTTTTCACTCTACCGCAAGAGAAGACAGTGAAGACACTTTCAATAATACTGCTATCGAAGTAAAGGAAGAAAGTGTCTCACCCCCACCGGTCGAGCCCCCTGTACCTAGACCTGTAAACCCATTAGTAAAAAATATGGCAGCTCAAACTGTCACATTGAAGGACTCCTTAAAGGTGGTACCCGAATTCGACGGAGAAAATATACCATTGAGTGTATTTCTCGAAGGCTGCGACGAAGCAAAGGAGATAGTAAGCGCCGCAGATGAAGCCAATTTGACCAAGCTATTGAGAAGTAAGCTAGTTGGAGAAGCACGTTCAGCTATACATGGAGTAGTCTTCGAAAATATCGACGCCCTCAAAAATCACGTAAAAACTATTTATGCGTCAGCAAAAACCATACACCAATTACAAGGAGAAATGGGCAATGAATTCCAAAGGGATGATGAGTCTGTGATAACCTACGCTAATAGAATCAGAGATATACAAAAACGAATTTTAGAGCCTAAAAGGTTAAAGGACGGAGCTGCCCCACCTGCAGCATTTACTGCAGCTCTTCAGCAAAGTACTGTAGAGTGCTTTAGAAATGGACTTAAGCCCGAAATTGAAACTAAGCTAAGCACTATTGCCAACGAGGAAATAAATGACGTACTAACAAGAGCCATCCGAGCTGAGAAAATACTTGAAGTATAACGAGCTTTACGCAATCAAGGAGTAAAACAGGAGCCACGTATAGAAAAAAAACGGTATACTCTCCATTGCAACCTATGTCAATCAAGCGAACATACCGTAGAAGACTGTGTACTAAAAACAATTTGCCAACTGTGTAAAAAGAGAGGCCATACTGCAGACAAATGTAAATCGATAAACCAAGAGACCGCTGAAAAATGCAGAATTTGTCAACGAAATAATCACACTGAAGAACAGTGTAGATTCAAACAATTAAGTTGTCAAATATGCAGAAAGGTAGGCCATACGGCAAGAGATTGTTTTAGAGCCAACAATCAGAATACTCAAATTGTATGCCAATTATGTAATGCCATAAATCATACTGCCACAAATTGCACCAATGTAGCTAGAACGCCATTATTTTGCAATATTTGCAATAAACAAGGGCATAACAGAGACAACTGCTATCTTGCTAAAATGGTTTGTCAAATATGTGACACGTCAGGCCACATTGCTAGAAATTGCACACAACTTCAAACGCAAGCCAAGAATTCGCTGCATTGTCAACTGTGCAATAAAAATGGTCATACTGCCGCTACCTGTAAGGTATGCGCGTATTGCAAAAACACCGGTCACATGATACAAGAATGTAGAAAAAAACAATATAATGAGCATAAAAGACAAGAAAACCAGGGAAACGATTCGGCCCCTCAGGTTATGAGCGCAACTTTAGGGACGCCGAACAACCCGACGCGCTCAGCAGATCTGAATCGCTTACTCGACGAGTTAATACCCTTGGTATAATATATAAAAATGAATGCATACCTTACGTAAATTTTCGCTTAGGCGGAAATCCGACAAGCCTCATGATAGATTCTGGATCTCATGAAAATATAATCAAAGTCGGAAGTTATCCTAATGGGATTGACATAAACTATCACGACGCAGTAGAATTTCATGGAATAATAAACGAAACTATTCCTTCAATTGGAAAAATTATCTTGAAATTATTTGGGATGGAGGTATCATTTTATGTAGTTGAACAGTCATTTGCCATACCGCATGATGGAATTTTGGGGATAAAATTTTTACAAGATACTAAGTGTGAACTGAATTTTGAGCACAAGCTCTTGAAACTCCCAGGACGAGTTATAGGGTTTAAACAAATTTTTGGGTGTAATCCAACACCTACATGTCACTTGAATATTAATGAGACTCGTGGAGAATTTTTATACTTTAACATATATAGACCGAAAAAACAACTACTAGTAGACACTGGATCGGAAATCAGCATAATAAAAAAACGGCTAGTTTCAAAAAATTGCAAAATAGACAAAAGTAACACTAGACTTATAATGGGAATCGGGCAAATTCAAAAGGAAACTCTCAGTTTAACTACTATTAATCTAGGAGGTATTAATGTAGACTTTCAAGTAATCAATGACGACTCTAACCTACCATTTGAAGGGATTCTCGGCTCAGATTTCCTCACTAAATTTAAGACTAGACTCAATTTTTCAAATAAAATCATGGTAATAAATAAAGAAAAAATTCCCCTTTCAGTAAGAGACGCACATGTAGGATTAGAAAACCAAAAAGAATCCGAACTTAGATATAGCGATTCGAATGAGTCAATGAGTGATGAGATTGATGCGTGCGAATCACAAGCAGAATCGCTCTCAGAATTAGAAGACGATGATATTGAAGACCTTTTCAGTAACGGAGCTATAATCAACGAATTTTATAGCCTTGGTGAAAGGGAAACGTACATAAACTCAATAGACGAAACTTTTAATGAACTCGATATACCAATCAAACCAGTGGATGTGTATTTCATACAAGAAGATAGCAGCAAACCTGCAAACACTATCCCTGGGCCAAGAACAGCTCAATTAAAAAAAATAGTGGATTTAAATAACTTAAGTAAACTCGAAAGGGAACAAGCTTATAAATTGCTTGAGCGACACGACGAAAGATTTTACTTAGAAGGAGACGAGCTTACGGCCACTAACATAGCCACACATCGCATACCAACAATAGACGACCTTCCTGTAACTACTAAGCAATACCGGCTTCCCCATGCCTTAAGGGACGAAGTTGAGCGCCAAGTACAGGAACTACTTGAAAACGGTATTATACGGCGGTCGCGATCCGGCTATAACACAGCTCTTTGGATCGTTCCAAAGAAAAGTCCCGATGGGAAGCCTAAATGGCGTGTAGTTCTCGACTTCAGGCCCTTAAATAAAAAAACCATACCAATGAGTTTACCTCTCCCCAACATAACTGACATATTAGATCAAGTAGGAAACTCTAAATATTTCACAGTCATAGATTGCAAGTCAGGATTCCATCAAATTTTAGTACACCCCGATGACGTACATAAAACAGCGTTTTCTACCCCAAACGGACATTATGAATTCGTCAGAATGCCTTTTGGCTTAAGGAATGCCGCTGTCGAATATCAGTCAGCTATGTCACGAACTCTTGACGGATTAATAGGCAAGGGAACTTTTGTGTATATGGATGACATTGTCATTTACGCGAAAACACTCGACGAACACGAGCGACTTTTCGACCTTGTAATGGAAAGATTGAAAAAGGCAAATTGGAAATTAGAGCCTAGTAAATGCAAACTAATGCAACGAGAAGTAAATTACTTGGGGCATATAATAACCGAAAAAGGGTTAAATCCTGATCCTAGAAAAATTAAAGCAGTAAAGTTATACCCTCGTCCTAAAAACATAAAAAATGTTAGGCAATTTTTAGGATTCGCAGGATATTACCGGCGTTTCATTAAAGACTTTGCTAAAAAGGCCAAGCCCTTAAGTAAATTGCTCCAGAACAATGAAAATTTTCATTGGACAAACGATCAAGAAACGGCCTTTCAGGAGCTAAAGGAAGCATTGTATACGGCACCGCTCTTACAATTTCCCGACATGAGTCAGCCGTTTATTATAACAACAGATGCCTCAGGCTACAATATAGGGGGTATTCTGTCACAAGGAAAAATCGGAAATGATTTACCCATCGCATATACTTCTCGCGTATTGAGAGGACCCGAGCTGAGATATGACACATATGAAAAGGAAGCTCTAGCGATTTTACACTCTGTGCAAACTTTTCGCCCGTACATATACTGCCGAAAGTTTACCATAGTCACGGATCATCAACCACTTATATGGTTTCAAACTGCAGACCTCAATACACGAATACAGAAATGGTGATTCAAATTATCCGAATATGATTATGAAATAATCCACCGCCCAGGTAGACTGAATTTGCCTGCAGATGCACTATCCCGTAATCCGATAGTAACAGAACAGGTAAATGTGTTAACCAGAAGACAAAAAGCTCTACAAAATCTCGAAGAAAAACCCTTAGAGGAAAGCGAAGGTACTAAGCCACGCGCTATGAGGCAGCAAAAACACCTCAAAAAGGGCTTGACGAGTGTCACACCAAATTTACCAGATAATACTAAACAAAAAATTTCACAAGTAAGAATCAAAAGGAAAAAACAAGACCGAACAAGAAAAACGAAAACCAGTGATAAAAATAAGGAAGAAATTATTGATCAACAACGCTTAGAGCAAGGGAAGGTCAAGAAAAAATTAAACAATCCCACAGACCCGGAATCATCAGACGATAACATCGATCAAGAAAGCGAAGCTGAAGATCTTAACCTTAACAATGATGAACCACTACCTAGGAAGGACTCTATTACCATTGGTGATAAAATCAGCAACACTCAACATGGTGTTAGCAATATCATCGAAACAAAGGACTTATTTGAGCATAGATTAGATAACGTAATATATTTTGTCGACACGACGGGCGCTCCGCTAGACGAGGGTGCGCGTAGATTATTTAAGGCTAATAAAATACCAGCTAACCAAAAATTAGAATTAGGAAGCATTAAAATTAAGAAGTTAACGAATAAAAGATATCAATTAGCTCTTTGCATCACTGATAAAGAGCAAGTATCGCAAATTATAATAAAAACCCAGATGCAAGATTCTTTCAAAAAATTGCGACTTGTTTTGACAGATAAAAATTTAACTACCATAAGCATATCTAAAAATATAACCATATGTAACTTAGATTGGGCAGAAATATATAGTATGCTCAAAGGTACATTTAATGACAGTAATATCAAGGTCATAATATGTAAAAATTCTCTTAAATATGTAGAAGATAAGGATAGAGATAAAATTTTTTACGAACTCCATAAATCACCCATTGGAGGACACAGAGGTGTCTCCAAAACTTTTGGTCGCATACGCCAAGAATACTACTGGGAAGGACTAAAGGATGATATACAACGACGTATTCAGCAATGTCTAGAATGTCAATTAAAAAAATTAGTAAGATTAAAAACTAAGCAGCCAATGCTAATAACAGTCACGGCTGGCACCGTATTTGATAAGGTTGCACTAGATATTGTCGGACGCCTACCTAAAACTAGAGAAGGAAATGAGTATATTTTAACGATGCAAGATCAGCTGTCGAAATTTTGCATTGCAGTACCATTAAAGGATGCAACATCTTCCACGATAGCCGACGCATTTATACGACGTTTCATCTGCATTTTTGGAGCACCTAAGGTGATTTTGACAGATCAAGGAAGAAATTTTTTAAGCAACCTAATGAAAAATGTTGCGAAACGCTTCAAGATTAAGAAAGTAAAAACAACAGCTTTCCACCCCCAATCAAACGGATCACTAGAGAGATCGCACCATGCATTGGGCGAATATCTCAAGCAATACGCTGATAGTGAAAACGACTGGGACGAATGGGTAGAGCTGGCTATCCTCAACTATAATACTTGCATACAAGAAAGCACCAAACATACGCCCTACGAAGTTGTGTTTGGAAAACTTGCAAGGTTACCATCATCTGCACCACCAACGAACGAGGATCATCTGCCTACGTATCAAGATTATATTATTAATTTAGTATCTAAGCTTAACAATATTAGAAAATTAGCGTATGATAACTTAGTTAAAACAAAAATTAAGTCTAAAGAATATTATGATAAAAATATAAACGAGAAATTCTTCAGAGTAGGCGAATACGTTTACTTATTAAAAGGGGTTGAAAAGGGTAAATTCGGAGATTATTTCACTGGGCCTCATAAAATTCTAGAAGTGTTAAATAAATATAATGTTAAAATACAGATAGGAAATGAACACAAAATAGTTCATGCAAATAGGTTAAGAGTATCTAAGATGCTTCCTCCCAACAGAAAGAAAATTAATACGGACTCTAGCGAGTCAAGCAGTGAATAAATCACCGAGTAAGGGCTAATTTTGTACATACAAATACTACCCATCCTCCCACCGATACCTTTCTTTTCTCTTTCCTTCTTTCTTCTCATTTCTCACTTATCCAATATGTATGATTTCAGACCTTCAAAATGATGATTCTTGGCTTATCACTCCTGATAACAGCCAACATAGCTTACGCTATAGTGGGATTCGATTGCGGAGCTCAAAGCGTGAACGTAACAACCCTACAGCTACTGGAAGTCGAGCCTTGCGATATTCCTTTCGATACCATTAATATAACCAAACGCTACATACAATTGTTACAACTAAATAATTTCGCTATAACACACGTTGTGCAATGCAAAATAACGATCCAAAGAACCATCAATTATTGCGGCATGCACTCACACAGTTCTATAGTGCATAACGGTGTAGCCAATTTCATAGATAATATTAATCGTGATGAATGTATGAAAATATACAATACTGGCATGTATCAGCGTGACCTACTGACCATAAATAGTGTTGCGGTAAACAGATCAACTAGTGCCGCTGTGACCTTCGCAGGTTCGGTAAACTCTGAAGGAAAATGCAGCGGGGCATACTACGCAGATCGCTATGGGTCATGGAGTGACGTCACCGTAGTTGGTACCCTCCAAGTAAAATTACAAGAGTTTTACGCTCGTATAAATTTGCTTGAAGATAAAATAATACTTCCTTCTGGAGTTAGGTGCCCTTTTAACGCTGGCCACTGTATAGACCTAGACAGTAGCAACACCTATTGGGATGTACTACCCAGATCTTCTTGCAACTCCGAATTATATGACGTTTTATTTGAAGGTATTGCTGACCGACTGGTGGACATAGAAAAACCTACAGGGGAAATAATATATTCGTTCAAGTCGGATGACGTAACATTCGCTTTGACAGTAAAAGAAAGAGATAATATTTGTGGGTACAACATAATCAGAACAGAACATCCAAAACTTCTAATCTTCGAAACAGAAAGAGGTCAATCTTTTGCCACCAATAATGTAAAAAACCCCGATAATATGGATTTATTCGCATACATAAACTCCAAGTTCATCTACGTAGAAATACACCTTTGATCACAAGTCAAATCTTTATACAAGGACATCTTGACTCGGCGTTGCAGAGTAGAGCGGATTGCACTGCAAAACGCTTTGGCAATAGCTGATAAATCTCCAGATTAATTTGCTCACAATGTTATGAAGGGACCCAGATATATGGCCACAATTACTGGCGAAGCCATACGTATAATTGAGTGTATTCCAATAGAAGTAGCGTTAACAAGGACTGAAGAATGCTACGCCAAACTTGCAGTAAACAACAACTGAACTACAATGTTACTAACACCTAAAATACGCATACTAAAAAGATATGGTGCGAAAATTACCTGTAACCATATTTTTCCACAGCTGTATAAGATAAACGATAAATGGTATTAAGTATCAGGTACTCCAGTAGAAGTAAAACCACCCAAGGCCTTAAAACCCACGACACAGGCCACATGGCACTATATCAAGCCATCTAACTTAGCAACTGGTGGCATTTATACAGCCAGTGACTTGGAAAAATTAAGAGATTGCATAATGATCCTGATTGAGCAAAATTCACTCCTCAACGATCTAGCCCGTGATATGCATGGCCAATCATCCGTTCACGAAAAAAGCTCCATATTTAAACTACTAAACAAAGAATCTCTTAAGAAGCTAGCCAATTCAACATAGAAGAGAATCTGGGATAGATTTACCAATTTCGGAACTGCAAGTACCGGTTTCGTAGCATTATATATCCTATCTCAATTTATAAAAACGCTAGCAGAAGCAATGATAAATAGTTACCTACTACATCAAACTTATGGATGGTCTGTACGAATGCTCGGAGCTTTATGGAACAGTCTAGCAAATTTGCTACTTTTTCTTGGCGAAAGAAATAATAATAATTATCACAGGCCTAGAAATAAAACTCAATTTCATCAAGAAGATGTAGAACCCCAATCTCCGCAAATTCCTCATCAGAATCCAACATCAATTCAACAAGAAAGGTCAACAATGCAAGAAAAGATTCCATACTACCCACAAATTAAATACACTCCCATGTTAGCAAACCAAGGAAATACCCCACCTTCTTCAACCATTACACAAGCTACAATTCCAAGTGCCCCAGCTGTCCAAGCCATTCCAATTATTAACAAACAAAACGAAAACCAATTCTTCGCTGTTCAGTAATTAACATACCTCACCAATTTACATGTGCACTGATAGACTTTACTCCTTAAAGTTTTTGTAACTATTCTTGTTCGAGGAAGCTTCTAAAATTTAATAAATGATTAAGTAAACGATAAGTTGTACTTACGAAATTATAAGCACATGTCTGCGCAATACCATAGGTTATACATGTTTTAACAAATACATTTTAAACCTATAATCTAACTAACACTTAGTTTGTAAGGGAAATTATAATCTTTACCAATACTACATTATGAATTATATACCATTATGTACCGTCCTTCTCCTAAGGCAATGTACTCAGCGGACTGTTCCCAGGTCATCATTGGAAGCCCTAGTACCAGTTTTAGGAGGGGGGTGATAGGAGAGAATTCGACTAAAAATTATAAAAAAATACCATTTTTTTTTTTTTTTTTTTTTTTTAGGTGTAAGTTCTTGCTAGTTACCATTAGAATATCACAATCATATAACCAATAAAATTAACATTAGAATTAAACAACTAACATTACAGTATAAAAGTAGTAATAAGTTTTTGCAAAAACCATTATGTAATAGTTAGTAAGACCTAGTGCGATAAGATTTAATGAATATATATTTTCACACAGCGAACTGTTCCCAGTTCTTCGTCCGAAGTCCTAGCAACAGTCTTAGGAGGGGGGTGTTACATCGAGGCTGCGCTCGACGTACCTTTTTTTTTCTCTCCTCCTCCTCTCCTTATCCTCCTCGTAAAGCCGCGTTTTCGTAGCAAGCTAAATGACATACACGCACACATACACCAAGTACCGAAACTAAGGCTTCATGATACACAAATAAGAAGAACTAGTCTACATCTCCCTCCCTCCTTATACGTTGACATCGCCTGATGAAATTTAATAATTTTCTATCCTTTCCCTCTTCTGTGTCCTAACCATTCGTAAATAACCCGACGCGCGAGCCGGGATTTTGATCTACACATCGGCCAGCGTTCATGCAACGCGACTTGACAACAGCATGCTATACTCCTACCACCTTCTTTCTCTAACACTCACATATCCAGAGACGCCAAGCCGAAAAATAACGCGAACTATAATACGACCTAATCCCGATAAGCAAGCACTGGGACCAGTATCGTTACTATATTATATTCTTTAGCAAGTAAGCGTCACCCCAAAACCAAAACAACATATGTAAAAGAAGACGGAAAGCATATAGGAAATCTTTCCCTCTCCCTGCCATGAGATGATGCAGACTAATTCTGAGAACCCATGTGCGTCTCGTCGTCTCTGGCCGTAGTGGCAGTGATAAGGAGGCAAGATCTTCGGCTATATAAGCCCATGGCCTCCTGCACGAGCAGCTCAGTCTCAAAAAAATTCGTTCAATGGTCAGGCCAGCCTGGGTGTATACCTAGAGCAGTAGCCAGACTAAAGGCATACGAGCTGGAGAACCCGGTCGATGCATTCAACGGTCAGGCCAGCTTGGAAAACCACCGAGAGTAGTAGCCAGACAGGGATACACGACCTGGAGAATCCGGTCAAAGCCTATTCGTGACCTGGAGAATCCGGTCCACAATTTCAATTTAAATTATATCCGGCCACCCGGATCTTGCCTCGAGAGCCACTTATATTCCTCCTTTGTTTGTTTTTAATAAAAGTAAGTAACAATACTTTTTAAACTTAATTCTCATATATCCCCTAATAGTTTTTTTTCTTCTCTTCGTAAAACCCACTTTGCGTGCCGTTCAATCCGGATATTAATGGCCAAGCAGGTGGTGGGAAAATTTTTAATTCAAAAAAAATTATTAATTTAAAAAAAATCAAGCAACACTCAGTTGTGTGCCGGTTGGTGCAAATGCCGATGGCCAAACAACTAGCCTCCAATTAAAAATCAAGCAACGCTAAGTTGTGTGCCGGTTGGTGCAAATGCCGATGGCCAAACAACTAGCGTCCATTTAAAAAAAAATCAATCAAGCAACGCTAAGTTGTGTGCCGGTTGGTGCAAATGCCGATGGCCAAACAACTAACCTCCAATTAAAAATCAAGCAACGCTAAGTTGTGTGCCGGTTGGTGCAAATGCCGATGGCCAAACAACTAGCCTCCAATTAAAAATCAAGCAACGCTAAGTTGTGTGCCGGTTGGTGCAAATGCCGATGGCCAAACAACTAGCCTCCATTTAAAAAAAAATCAATCAAGCAACGCTAAGTTGTGTGCCGGTTGGTGCAAATGCCGATGGCCAAACAACTAGCCTCCAATTAAAAATCAAGCAACGCTTAGTTACGTGCCGTGGGTACAAATACCGATGGCCAAGTAGCTAGCTAACCCTTTTCTAATCATCTACCCTGTTCCTACCCTAGTGCCTCGTCTTCAACCCTTGCTGTCGTGTCCCCAGGCTATTGAGCGAAAGCTTAGGCCTAAATACAGAATTTACTATTACGCCGTCTTCGACGTAACACTGAATTCATTCTCGATTTCTGGGATTTAAAATTTTTTAAATATATATTATAATTAATTATTTTTTATCTTGGAAATAAATTTTTTATGGTTGTATTATATTCAATTAAATTACTACTAATTACAAAAGAAAAACTTAAATTTTTTTGTTGATTTCAGTACTTCCCAAGACCAAAAACTATATTATAAGTATACAGAATGTATACAAATAATATGGTTTTCGGTCTTTGAAAGTTATAAAATATACGTGCAAAAAATTTTTCTCGCATTTCATCATTTTGTTCAAAAACGAAAAATACAATTAACTTAAAAAATTTTTTGCTGTCTTTAATCTTTATAGTTTTTTTCGTGTAGAAAGTTTTTTTAATAAAAAAGTCAATTATGTGACAGTTATTTCGTTGTATACTGAAATATTTTAATTTGATTTATCTTCTTATCTTCAAATTTGTCTATTAATCTTAGATTTCACTGCTTTCTCATTCCTAAGATGATATTAAAAATTTCTTTATTTAAATTGAAAAAACAAAATTCGTTCTTGCCTCATAGGTGTTATAATTTTTTAAAATTTAGATTATAATTAACTATGTTTTATATTTGCAATTAATTTTTTTTAATTGATTATAAATACCTTCAGAGACAATAACCTTAAACTTGCATAACTTTATACTTTTTTTTAAAGGTAGTTTTTTTTATAGATTTCATAACTTTTCTGATAAAAGTTCATTTCTTAGAATTTCTCAGGGGATTGGTTGTATGATCGAAATTCTTATTTCCCAAAAATTACTTATTATAATTGAATATGACTCCCTTCAGAGACAATAACCTCAAACTTGCATAACTTTATACTTTTTTTTTAAAGGTAGTTTTTTTATAGATTTTATAATTGTTCTGATAAAAAATTCATTTCTTAGAATTTCTCAACAGATTTGTTGAACAATTAAAATTAATTATTTTTTCTAAAAATTAATTAATATATTTGAGTAAGTATACCTTCGGAGACAATAACCTCAAACTTGCAGAACTTTGTACTTATTTTTAAAGGTATTTTTTTAATAGATTTTATTTTTTTTCTAATATAAAATTCTTTTCTTACGATTTCTTAAGGGATTTGTTCTAAGATCAAAATGTAAAGATCTTTAGCACATCTTGGCCAAGGTCTTTTCTTAACGTTTTCATTATCAACTTTTATCCATTGATTTCCTTGACGGAGCGTATTAGTATAATGCCCGCTAGAAGTTGTTGTGCCATGATGAAATATACCACTAATAGCCTTATACATTCTTTTACCTATTTTTATTTTTGATTGTGGTAGTTTATTAATCTTAAGACCAACTATTTTATTAAAAGCATTATTGGGTTGAACATTGACAGTAATGACTTCATGGGTACCATATTCGGTCACAGAAAATAGTTCTAATTGTACTAGAATTTCGCTATTGCTAACAGTTATATCAGTCTTTTCTGTTATTTTCCGTTTACAGCCATTACCGCAATCAATTATAGAAGTCATCCAATCTCCTATATTGTCATCTATTATTTTTTGTAGCGTATAAGATTTTGTTGTTGATTCAAGTAATTGTAACCTGACAATGTAATCAGGCTGTTCCGTAGTTATTCGCCTATCACAGTCTTTGCAACGAATTACATGATTGTGTTAATTCTGACAGCGGCGTCGATACGACACGTTCGTAACGACTACATGAACTTCGCAACGTACTGCGCGTCCACAGCCTATTGTGACTAGGGCATCAAGAAATGCTACTACAGCGCCACTGTGTGTGTTTAACAATGACCAGGGAATCAAGAAAATTTATCGATGTGATGCTTACTTAAAAATTATTGTATATTTTTTTGAGTTGAGATGAGATAAGATCTGATATATTGATTGTTTCAGTACCTTGAATTTATTATTATCATAATACAGCCCCCCGTCTCGGCTTCGCCCGAGACTTACTAAATAAAACACCGTAGTGTGTTGACATGTAATGTAAAACGTTTTCAGTTACAAATTTTACACATATTCCTGACACATCTGAGATCAAAAATCTTCTTATTAAAAACATATTTTTTCGGAATCCATATAGTTTATTTGGTCAAATAATAAGGTGTAAAAATTCAAAACAATAGTTATGCTGAAAAGTACCGTGCGTTCTTTATGCCATATAATAATTGGTGGCCATAAGGAGCCGTTGATATACAGTTTCTCCCGTGTAATTTACAAAAAGGGCTATTTTTTAAAGCTGTTGAGATTTTAAACTCCCAAAAAATTTATATTAAAAAAAAAATGTTTTTTCTTATATCTCACAATTTTATTACCAGAGCAAAGTCCTGGACCTTAAACCCTACATTTTTATTGCCACAAAAATAGAAATACATTTTCTAATTATTTAAAAATCTGAAGTAGGATCTTTAAAGATTTCAGAGATTGCTGTGAGGGTTAAATAAAAAGCTGATCTCTCACGTAATTGGTTCTTAAGTTGTCGATTTTGACGCTGCTGTTTCAATCTCGATAAATTTTCTGCGTCAGATTCTTGACGCCTCAAATTGTATTTATTAGATACATTTAAAGTTTTCTTTCCAATATACCCTTTTGCGACTATTGGCATGCTTACGACTTTCATGACCCCTAAACGCTATTTTCAGTCAATTTGTTAGTTTTAATATATTTGTTGGCTAGGTAGTTCGACGTCCTATGGCCCTAAAAAAGACCGGTGAGCTTCTTAAGTAAATTCTTTCTTGACTGCAGTTAACAGCAATTGTGACTGCCTGAATACCTCAGGGTGATCTTCTCTGGCTTACTGTTGAAGATCCAGACTGATTGGGAGAAAAATTACAAAATCCGAAGCTTTGGGGCTAGTTGTAGTGCTCTTTCCCAACGTCTCCCAGTATAACGTCAAAGACGTTGGTGTCTAAAGCACCTTTTTTATTTGCAGATTCAGTTTTTTTCGTGATCTTAGATGGGGAGATTGGTTAGTGATACTTGTCCAGTGGAGGCTGTCCCGGTGGCTCAATTTTTTTTTCTTTCATAGCTGTTATAGGTTTGCCCAGCGCAGACCTTGGAGAGGATCAGTGATTCCTGGTTGAATGGTTAGAGTCGAGAGGGTAGTATAGGGTCGTCGGTCACCGGGTTTTCTAGCCTTCCGAAGAACAACTTCACAAGTGACGTTGTGCGTATGCGAGTGAATGGCTGACTTGGTTTAATAGTGCCCGTCTTCAGTTAAAATAGTCTTTTAGATGACGAATCGCTTTTGGAAATGGTAATAAAAATGAATTCATTGGCAAGGTAGTCTACACTTAGGTGGCCCCTGAAAAGAACCGATTAAATTGATGGTTAAGTAGGGAACGTAAATACTTATAATGGCCCTAAAAAGCGCCAGTGGTGAAACTTCCAGCAATTCGTTATTCCTGATGATGAAGAGCTGGCTACGGATAGCTTGATTCTTACCCTGGGGGTCTCTATGTACGGAGACTGTGATGAAGGGAGGTACGCGGCTGACCAAAGAATATCTCGTCTTCGGGTCGTTTCTCAGATAACCAACTGCTCATCGTTAGACGGGAACATGTGGGTAAGCGCGTTGGGGACGTGACGACCAAGAAGGTAGCCATTGTGGCTTCCCCTGCCCCTCAGAGCTGTTTTCCCTTGCTTACATTTGTAGCCACAAATTCTCTAACTGCACCAGGTGAGATGGTGGGACTGCCACACAACTCTGAAGAGTTGGTGCAGATTGTGTTCTGGCTAGATATGTCTCCTGATATTGTGGCAGAGACGGCATCGGCTGGAATTAATTTTTTTTTCTTTTGATCGCACTCGTCGAGATTCAGGGTGAAAGGACACCTTGGTCCCTTTTCTTTTAGAGAAGAGTGTCGTCCGTAACCGGGATACCCAGCTGCAGGACTATCACCAGCGTCCTTTATACAGCTTGTTAAGTTGCTGCAGCTCGAATTTAACACTATCGAAAGGCTCCGGCCTATTATAACCACACTTATTTAATAATGTTGCAGGTAGCTTCGGTTTTATGTCGACGCCACCTAGCGGATTTTACTGAACTAAAGTGAGAAGCTGGCGTATTTTTGCAATACTTTGAGCTCATTTATTGCTATTGTTATTAAATTTTTTAAGATAAAAACTATACTAAAACCATCTAGGAAGTATTATGAATCAGTGTGCAAAATTTCAGCAAAATCGGTTCAGTAGTTTTCGCGGTTAGCGATTACAACGGTTTTAGTGACTTTGCTTTATATATTAGTAAGATACTTACTCACACACACACACATATATATATATAATGAAATAAATAAAGTAAGTACTCTTAGTGCGACTAACTTTATATCGAACTGAACACTAGCTCGATATATACTACTAAAGCTCGTCCGCGGCTAACTTAAGAGTTTTGTAACACTAACGAGATCGTAGGTTACTCTTATGCTGCTTATGCAGGAGACTGTAGTTCTCGTTAATCTACTAGCGGCTCCATTAATACAGTAAAGAGTAATTGCATGGCTTAGTGCTCAAAGTGTAAAAGCACCGTGGCTGAATACATAATGACCAGCGAAGTTTGTTTGATATCATTTCATTTGCAAAAAAAATCGAGATAAAGTACTAAGTATTAAATATGTAAACACCAACTACCAGTTGGCTTATATTTTAACCAAGGCTCTCAGTAATCATTAGTTTATTTATTTTTGTTCTAATACTCATGTAATTGCGGGTGCATTGAAAACACTCAAATAGAGGGAGTGTTGATATATATGTTATTCGAGCATTTTCTGTTTTACCAACAACGCATTCGTAAGACAGCTTATAAATTCATAAGTGTGTACTTTAATTTTTGTGATATTTCCGCATAAAAGCGACTATTTAACAATCTTCTGTTCATTGAGAATTGAAAAAAATTCAGAGACGAATTTCTTAGTGGTAAATACATCTTTTTTTACCTGTGGTTTTTGCAAATATTTTGATTACATACAAGTTACAATAATAGTCCCAAATACATAAGTGTGAGGGAAGCAACACACAAGAGCACGTGTGTGTTACGTCGGTGCGACGATTCGTTCGAGCTTAAGCTTTCGCTTAATAGCTCGGGATCACACTGGGCTAGTAGGTGGAATGCGAAACTAGGAGATGGTATAAGTATTTGCAACCGGACGACACAATTGATTAAAATAACTTGAAGCGATCGTCGTGCAATTTCCTGGTGCACTTATTCGCAACGTGTTCTGGGTTTATCGCCGTTCGCGATCTAGTGGTTACCAGTACCATACCGAGTATAGGTAGTTACTCTAGAGGTTACGCAGGGGGTAAATTATGGTTTAAATTCGCGCTCGGTTTAGGAGCCACCAATACCATCCTGAGTAGAGGTGATTGCCCTAGAGTTTACGTAAAACACAACTCGACTGTTTATTTCCTTTGCCTAGAGTGTATCAAATACCGTATTAAGTAAATATACTGGAGCAGCCGCTAATTATTAAGTCAACATGGAAAATTCCGAAGAAATGAGCAGAGAAAAAAAATTATTAGTAATTTTAGTTTACGGACTTTACACGTGCCTACATGCAGCTCTCCATTAGTAAATATGCTTATGACTTCGACTTGATGATTTTTCCAAGGAATTTAAAAAATTTGTTAGGTGTTTATCAGATTATTAATATTTAAATACT